>NC_056744.1:640650926-640705926 GCF_019279795.1 Protopterus annectens | reverse complement strand
GGAGGTGTTAGGAGGGACACCTCTCTACCTGTATGTGACATTATGATCACTACAGGCTAGTTGACTGGTGGGCATGGCATATATATATATATATATATATATATATATATATATATATATATATATATATATATATATATATATATATATAAAGGGCACAATACACACTGACAAATGTAAGCCATGCCATCAATCTTGTCAAACAGCTATGTATGTACTGTGTGTATCACTGGAACAGGTATCATGCATGCATCTGGTATAACACCTTGATGGGTGTTCCACTCCATCAGACAGTAAATTTTATGCAACAAAAAGAATATTTAGGTATGGCCAGTAAGATGTGTGACAACTTACTGTAGCAAAGGTAGCACACTTCAGTTACACGTCACTAGATGATGTGAAGGGTGGTACATGAAGAAGGGTGCATTGTAATCAGTTAGTGGTATGATGAAGGCTGTGAACTCTGGAGGTATTATGACCTTTGATATGGATGTCCTGCAAATAGTCAGTAGTTGCGTTACATACAAGAGAGTAATCACCACTGTAGCCACATGCTGGTGGGCATTCCATATACCATGTACCCCAGGACACAGGTCACATACCAACTGGTCTGCGTATAGGGTGTGATGTCTACATTATCCTTGGGTTGTGCATTTGTTTTCATAACATAACAAATGCCCTATGTTTTTGTTTCATCTCATGTGTTGTCATGGCTGTGGCAGCAATCTTTGGTGTGTGTTGATACTGCATCTATTATACTAATATCACAGTTGGAGTCAATCATTGCCCACAGTCTATAGTCCTCCAGACAGCTGTTTGGACAGAGGATGTGTATGTCATTCTTGACATCTGTAACTTAGATAGTGGACAGGAAGGGGCCTAGCAGGCAGTCCTGATGTACAGACCTGATCACTGGTTATGAGATATAGGTCATGTCACACATTTCAACATATTTAGATGCCACATATGTGATCCAGTGGTCTACCCATTTGGGGATATAGGTGTTTATGGCCACATCTGACAGTATTGAATGAATACCTCAGTGTGGATTTGTGTCAAACGTCTTGTCCTGGTCCTCTGTTAAGACATCTAACAGATGTAACAGCCATGGATGCAGTATTACCAACTCATGCATGTTTGTTGCACACAGCTGGGATATTACTAATGTCCATATAGAAAAGATCCACAATTTCTCTACAAGAAAATACAGGCCCTACAAACCATGCCATGACATGTGGATAGACTGAAAGCCCTGTCACAGTAATCTGTATCACAAAGGATGAGGTGACTTGTGCCTGGCCTACAGGCCAGTCTATGACCTTGCCCTGATGGAAGTACTGCACATCTGCAAATCAGCTATAGCTGATGACATCAGCAGAGTCTGGTGAGTGGAAGATGGTAATAGCAGTGTCCCACATGCTGGTGTAAAATCTTATCTCTAATATCAGGCAAGTGCACAAACACACATGCTCACCCCAGTTAACTGCAATGAGAACAGAACCCCTAACTACCTAAGTACACTGACTAGAGAACTTTATATTTAAGAAAAGTGCCACAGCTCAAGTCTGACTATGAGAGTGTCAGACAGCAGTTTATAGGTGATGCCATCAGCAGTGTCTGCTGAGGAGAAAATGCTAATAGCAGTGTCCTACATGCTGGTGTAAAATGCTATATGTAATGTCAAGTAAGTGCACGCACACACACACACACACACACACACACACACACACACACACACACACACACACACACCAGTTGACTGTAGTGAGAACAGAAACACTAACTAAGTACACAGATGGCTTTACATAAGCACCACAGCACAAGTCTGATTTTACAAGGCTGCAGGACAACTTATAGTGTATGACATTAGCACTGCATGTTGGAGAGAAGATGTTGGGAGGCCTGCTTGAAATGGATGTGTAGGCATGTGCAAGTGTCAAATTATTGTGTAATTGTTGGATACATATTTATGTTCTTCTGACTAGATAGACATGCACACACACACACACACACACACACACACACACACACACACACACACACACACACACACACACACACACATGTCCCAGTTGACTGTAGTGAGAAAAGAACCCCTACATATCTAAGTACACAGACTAGAGAACTCAGTACTTTATGCAAGTGCCATGGCACAAGTCTGATATTTACAAGGCTGTAGGCCAACTTATGGTGGATGCCATCAGCACTGGATGTTGGAAAGAAGATGATGGGAGGTGTGAATGAAATGGATATGTAGACATGTTCAGCTGTCAAGATATTTCAAGATCTGCATGTTATGATGACACCAGACTGATGAGTGTGCAATGTGTAGTATTTGGTGGTTTTGTTTTGATGTGCAGGTATACTTTAAGAGACAGCTTTACAAACTATATGCAAGCAAGTACCCACATTACTGCAAGTATTCCAAAATATGAATGTGTATTGTCATTCTAAAGATATGCATGGTGTAACAACATTTGCTATTAATTTGTGCAGTGTAATTGATATATTTGTGAACAAGTACTGAGAGGCCAGGGTTGCAGTGCACATGGGGAGGTAGCAGATGGCTGCATTGTAAATATGTGACACTTTCTTAGACAGGGGATTCATTTTTTTATGTTTTGACATGTAGTTTCATGGCATGTAGACTAAATGGGCAGTAAATATAAGCAATACATGTTATTATTTACTTTGCATAGAGCAACAGCGAGCAGTGGGTTTGCACGATGGTTGGCACAGTGTTTGAACATGAGAGATACACATTTATGCTACTTTCCCTGTTTGCGCATAGTTGAGCAGTGCTCAAACACGAGGCTTATTGCTAAAATTATGAGAATACTGAGTGTATGATACACACCTGCTTAGCTGACTCTGTAGCAGCAGGTGTAACTGCATTGACACATTTCTTTTTCAGCTCAGATGATGTAGAGTTCAAATCCAGGTGTATGTAATACTTTTAAATAAGCAGTGATAATGCATTGAAGTCATACTTTACTCTACATTCACCATGTGTTACTGTGTGTTGATGTAGCATGTCATGTTTAAGCAGCATTGTTCAGAGGTAACCAGACCAAGAAAAAGTGGTTCACCATCCCTTGGCATTGGTGTGCAATGCCAAACTCCACACAAACATAGATGCCAAAAAGTGAAGGACTCTGTTGCTTTTTTTGGTACTTATGTGTATTATGTGTGATTCTGTTTTTTGACCAGATTATAGGTATTAAAATGGGGGAGATAGGAAAGTGGTGAAATGGGGGCAAGCAGGGGAAGAACAAAGGGAAATCAATATAGGAATGTGCAGGTGGGAGGTTGGAAAAAATCATAGATATCCATTTCTTTAATAGTGTAAATTGAAAATCTGCACAGTATATTAGCTGAATTTGGACTATCTCCTTAACATAGAGAGGTGACAACAACACAGTCATGTTGTATAGCCAGTCAGACCAAATCAAGTGTGTCAAGAAGACATGTGCGAAATGGAGAGCTATGTACGGGATGATATTTTTTTGTGTAGGACATGTGCCCATTTTGTTCTTTTACTTCAGTAAGAGCAGAATGCTTGGCAAGGGGTATTGGTATTTCTGGGTCAGGTAAGTTGGGTAGGCGAGGAAGCAAATGCAAAAGCACAAACAAGATAAGACAAAGGGATGGTGAGAGACACAAAAGGTTGGGGGACATGATTGTGGTGAGGAAGGGGACAGTGCAAGCTCATGCCCATCAAGGGGATGGTGAGAATATAGTTCTCACTCACAGGGCTGTTATCACTGTCCCCTTATTCCACTGGCTGCTAGAGTTCTTGATGTCTTCTCCTCCTATAGACCATGAGGGAGAGCAGCTTCTCCATCTGGTTTAGGCATACACCAGTGGTGCTGTGCATGATCCTACACACCAACTCTAGCATTTCTTGGTGGGTGATGAAATCCCTACCTCCACCAGTACTCCTGGAGGGTACCAGACCACCAGATGCTGAGGTAGTGCAACTTAAGGGCACAAGTAGTGCAGGGGCAGCAGAGGCAGTACTGCCAGTTTGGGTCCCAGGTGTGCTGGGCATCGGTGCTAGAACCACTGGAATGGGAGCAGGCTGACCCAGTGGAGTTGGCCTACCTTCCTGTGCTGTGAAGTATTTAGTGATTTGTTAGAGGTGGATAACATGGAGACATTTTGATGACACATAATAGAAAAACAGGAAAAAGAGATAAAGGTTGTGTTGAGAGAAAAAAGAGATAAAAGTATTACCATCATATGTGTGACATACAATGCATTATCACAGTTATAAAACTATTTTATCTGAAGTATTACATTTAAGTATATGCCCCAACAACTACAAACTATAATTACAGATTACTGAAAGTAATCTTTGCAATGTGCATATATTCCACATATGCTTGGTCTAGTTATACCGATTACAGTTAACAGCAGGGCATGCATGCCATTTTGTATAGATTTTAATTTATGTAATATTGTTAAACAATTGCAGTGTTGTATGGTTGTTACTCATGGTATTTGAAGCCACATTCTCTGATTACAGTCTTACACTTGACTCCTAAATTTGGCTTGTGCTACAGACTTATGCATGCATATTTGCTTTTACAGTTAGAATACGCATGCTTACTTTGCTACTACTATATAGAAAACAGAAAAACATCTATCTTTAACTTTTAAAACTATAATAATACTGCTAATACATACCACTTGCTTCTCTCAGTTTCTGCGGACAATCAGCATGACCCTGCCTATTCAACTCAATTTTAGGATTAGCTGTGAAAGGAAAAGAAAAGAAGATCATTCTATATATAACTCTTGGCTATACTTAACTTTCTATGTATTATAAATTCTCTTTTTAGCATATTTGCACAACTGTAGTATGTCGCTAGTTTGAAACTCATCCAACCACTGGTTGAGTGTATTCCCTCTTGCACCATTTTAGGTCATTGAAGTAGTGCCTACACTGTTCTCCAGTGCATGGGGTGCCAGTCACACTAGATACAGCTGTGGACAGACTTTTACAAGCCTCAGACCTGTACTGGGAGCCAGAATAGTCCCCCTGCAGACTGGACTCCTAAATAGACTGCCTCTTTGCCCTAAATTGGGCACCTTCCCCTCTAACTCCGGACATGTCTAATCCCAAAAAATAGAGCAATGGCAAATAGTGATTTTCTGCCAATTCTAGTTATCGCATTTACTGGTAGTGCGCAAACCCAAGCAATTATGACAGCTGTGTTTGTGAGATGTGAAGTAGAGCACAACAGTGCCAAGCAGGGAGGAAAGCAATTTTTGAACCAGGAAGGTTAATCTGACAACTGACATTAGTTTGACGGGTGTCTGCTGCTGTAAATGTTAGGTGATTTAGCTTTGCTGACATTCACTAGGGGCATGAATGTCCTGACCTGACACATTTGTTTGGCTTTATACACTGCTAAAACTGATTTTTACAATGTAGGATTCAAACTTTTGCATAAGGGACAAAAATTTTCTTCCATAGTGGTGATTTTCAATCTTTGCCACAGAAGAAGTGCTTTTCAGGCATAATCATGAATCATTCTTAAATACAGATAATAGTTTGAGGTGTTAACTATGTATATGTGTAACCTGACAAGGTCCTTGTACATAGATTCATTTGTGTATGTGTCTTATTTAAGTGCGAAGGTAATCCAAGTCCATAAAGCAGAGTTATACTTACAGAAACATAGTACACAGTATACCCTCAGTCGTGTATCTGTACCTTCAAAACACAGTAAGGGTGTCTTATCTCTCATACACATAATTTGCATCATCTCCACTATTTATGATTATGTCTAAAGTGTTATAAGTGAGACTGAATACAATGTGAAATGGAACAACAGTAAAAATGTCTGGAATTTCCTGTATTAGAACCCAGGGCCATGTGTATTGCAGCCCTACACTTACACCTCATGCCACAGGAATATATGAATAACATTTGTATATTTTCCTGTTCATTATTATAAACTGGACTGTCACAACAGTAAAAATATGTTGTACTTCCTGTATTAGAACCCAGGGCCATGTGTATTACAGCCCTACACTTACACCTGCTTCCACAGGAATAGTTAAAAACAGTTGCATACTTCCCTATTCATTCTTAAGTTCTATGAGATAACCACTGCATAACACCACTTAGCATGTTTGCACAGTACCCAACAGAATTAATAGAATGCATCCATTTTAAATTGTTGACTGCCTACATCCTGTCTGCAGCCAGGTGTTCGATGGCTGCAGATGTTGGGGAAGCTTGCTAACCGCCTCACAATGCTGGTTAGTTGTGTTGCACGATGGAGAGCAAAAAATGCAACAATGTATCGTTTTTGACCTTTACACTGTCTATGCCCTGTCTGCAGGTGTTTTGCCTTCTTTCTGTGTGGATCACTAATCCAGGTTTGCACACTACGCATCGCACAAACAAGATAAGCACAGCTAAACCTGGCATTCCTTGTATTCCTCAGTTTCCTTTGTTTGTACCAAGCTGCATACCATCCAAACAATGGCATTTATAAAAGAGAAATAAAAACACAAAAAAATGGAAAATTAGGTGAAATGAAGAAAAGATCTATTAAATAAACAGCACTACAAAATTTATGTTGGTGCACATGAAATATTTTTACATATGACTGGATTTGAACTCTCACTCCAATGGACCTTCAAAACACAGTGAGGGTGTATTATCCCTCTTTGCCACTGTGATGTATGATGGTCCCACCACTGCCAATGAATATGCGATGTCCCCACACTGGGCCAGCAAATGAGGAGCCTGAATCCTCACCACTAACACTGGAGGGGGATGTGCACTTGGAATACAAATGGATACACTCAGTATTTCCAGATGCAGACCTCTCCGCATCAACCACAATTTCCCTTAGGAGCACACAGGGAACACACTCAGTCTATGGTCTGGATTCCTCTATATCTGTCTCCCTCCAGGTCCCCAGTAAGACTCCCCACTGGTACAGCTGTAGGATTAGGTCCTCAGCCGAGTGTCCAAGCCAAGTCCTGTGGCACCCTCTGTGTAAACCCAGTGCTTTGTGTCCCTGCCCCAAGTAGCTGACATACACATACACTGACAGATTTGATTTCATACACACACACACACACACACACACACACACACACACACACACACACACACACACCTGGGAAAGGCTTGCATAGATTTACCTCTCATACCCCCTTCTGCCCAGAATATAAGATAGTTGACACTGCCACCAGACACTCCACAATCAGCTACTCTAAGGCCCTTAACAAAGTGTGCCCTATTATATTGTATAATATTAATGCTAATACAAATGGTGGTAGTTGACCAAGATGGCTAGGTCTTCTGGAGTGGCCCACACAGTATCACAAAATAAATATAAGCACTGTCAAAGGTTAAGTACTTTCTACAAGGACCAGCCACAATAAATGTTTTAAATATATTTAATAATAAATAAAAAGAGCATGAAAATGTTGACTATCTATTCACATTAAACCACAGAGTTCAGAGCACAGTAAATATTGAAAAGAACATTGATGGACAGACTCAGACAAATAAAGAAAAATAATATCTAAACTACTCTTCACTATATTCCTGACTGAATCCAGGAGAAATACTATTCCTTAATAACTTACTTGATGCAGCAAGGCAGAATGAAATATGTGAGCAGCCATTCTAGTCAGGTTCCCCAAAACAGAATACTCCCTCCTCAGAAATTACTTCCTGTAAAATATAATATCCAAGATGGCTTGCAAAATTACCTCAGCTGGTCACCTGACTCTAGGATCTCACAGTAACTGCATTTGAAGCAGAGACAGAAATTTAGCATATACAGCTACAATACACATCTTAAATGATTATTACAGTGCCTGGGGCTTCCCCTCTTTTTACTCAGGTAATGAACAAAGGCTTCTTCCAGAACTAAAGTCCCCAGACCTATTCAGCATTGCAGGGTGCCATTTTAATAGTTTAACAGCTCATTTATATTTCCCTTACTTTTGTTAAAATAAGCTAGCTGGTTAACCTTTGCTGTCCCAGTATCCTCTATTAAAACATATACATTTAATTCAATTACAATAATACGTGTACATTTATTTTCATTCCAGTAGGGTGCACTGTTGATACATTTTAACACAAGCAAACCTCACAAATACATTTGCAGCACAAGCATCTGTACAAATCAGTTTGGTATACAAATGATATATAATTATTTACAAAATTCCAGCTAGCTGTGTTGGCACAAGTCATACATTAACTGCTCTACTTCTCCTGGCATGGCTGGCAGTACCTCCTATCATCACACATCTTCCTCATTTGAAGACTCAAGCTAGTTTTTCAAGTGACACTTAAGAAACGTGACTTGAGATAAATAAGCCTATCTGGGAATATGTTACCCATTACCTGTCTTGAGAGCCCATCTGCATTGGCATTGCTGATCCCACTATGGTATTGTACTGTTATGTCATATGCCTGCAATCCTAAGCTCCACCTTAATAACTTGGCATTTTTCTGGCTGGCTCTATATAGCCATGTTAAGGGATTGTAGTCTGTAACTACAGTGAATTTCCTTCCATACAGATAAGGCTGAAGTTTCTATATTTTATATTTTACTATAGCTAGACATTCCTTTTTTACAGCTGCATAACACTCCTCCCTGGGTTGCAGTCTATGACTGAGATATACCACTGGGTACATTCTCCCTCTGAGGAAACCTGGCTAAGTATAGCCCTCACCCCATGGTTTGAAGCATCCACCTACACATCAAAATCTTGCTGTAATCTGGACTGGCTAACACAGGGGGTCCTCCCAAAGATCCTTTATCTTCTGGAATGCATGCTCCCATGCTGGGGTCCATACAATCTTATCTGGCTTATTTTTCCTTGTAGGTCTGTGAGGGGAGCAGCTATTGTGCTATTATTGGGAACAAGCTTTCTATAGTAACCTGCTGTCCCTAAGAATTCCCTCACCTGTTTTTTGGTAACAGGGGCAGGCCATGCCTGAATGGCTTTCACTTTAGTAGGTTTTGGCCTGACCTTACCACTCTCCACTCTATCTCACAGGTAGGAGACCTCTGTCATACCCACCTGACACTTACTGGGCTTAATGGTCAACCCTGCCCTTTGCAGTCTGCCCAGTACATCCCTGACATGTTGAAGGTGCTCTTGCCAGAAATGGCTGTAGATGGCAATATCATCCAGGTAAGCAAGGGCATAATCTCCTACTCCTGCTAGGATATGATCTACCAGCTTCTGGAACGTCACTGGGATATTTATCATCCCAAAGGGTGTCTTTGTGAATTCATACAAACTGAAAGGAGTCACAGGCTGACCTCTACCTAGCATTGGGAGTCAAGGGCACCTGCCAGTAGCCCTTGGTCAGATCAATAATAGTCAGATACTTAGCCCACCCAGCTTCTCTAAGGCTTTATCTGTCCTAGGCATGGGGTAGGCATCTGTCTCTGTGTGACTATTTAGTTTTCTGTAGTCCACACAGAACCTGGTGTTGCTATCCTTCTTTGGTACCAGTACTACTGGGGAGGCCCACGGACTGCTGGAATCCTGGATTACTCCCAGTTCCAACACCTCATGTATCTCCTCTTTCAGTGTCTGTCTGACTCACTCAGGCACCCTGTAAGGGGCCTGCTTGATAGGTCTTTGGGACCCTGTATCCACATAATGCTGCAACAGGTGGGTGTGCCCTCATTTCCCGGTGGACATGTTCCCAAACTCCCATAACACTGCTCAGATTTTTCGAACCTGGGTAGGGGATAGCCTCTGGGACATTGCTACCCCTTCCACCACGGTGTCAGTCCAAGCCTCAATGAGGAGATCATTCACCAGATCCATCTCAGACTCCTCCTGCCATCCATTGCAAATACTTAGCACAAGGGTCTCCCTATCATGGCAAGGCTTCATCATGATAATATGGTGCAGATTGTGCCCCTGCCTCCTGCCTAGCATTTCTACCATGTAGTTAACATCACTGACCTTCCTACCACTATGAAGGGTCCCTCTCAAGCTAACTGCAGCTTATTGTGTCTGACAGGAATGGGCACCATCACCTGCTGTCCCACAACATAGTCTCTAGCTCAAGTATTCCTATCATACTAGACCTATCATACTAGACATTTTTCTGCTGTTGGGCTCCTGCCAGGTTCTCCTGGGCCAAGCCCATGAGCTCCCTAAGCCTTGTCCCGAGGTTTAGGACATATGCCACCACAGACTTCTTGTGGGATTCACACTCACCCTCCCACTCATCATGAATCAAATATAGAGGTCCCCTCACCCTATGCCCGTTCAGCAACTCAAAGGGTGAAAAACCTGTGGATTCTTGGAGTACGTCTCTGTAAGCATACAGCAGATGGGGCAAGTATTTGTCCCACTCTCTCTTAAAATGGTTTTCAAATGCCTGTAGCATGGTCTTTAGTGTAGAGTTTAATCTCCCCACAAGACCATCGGTCTGGGGATGGTAGGGGTTGTCTTTAGGTGCTTCACCCCACAGCACTCTTACAGACAAGCCAGCAGGTCAGACATTAAATTGGCACCTCTGTTGGTTAGCATTTCTTTTGAGAAACCTATCTTGCTGAAAATCTCTAGCAAAGCATTTGCCACTTTCTCTGCCTTGATGGAGGACAGAACCACTGCCTCAGGGTATCTAGTAGCATAATCTACTACCATTAGGATATACTTCTTTCCTGTGGGAGTACTCAGAGGCCCCACAATATCCATAGCTACCCTCTAAAATGGTTCCCCAGTCACAGGTAAAGGCATCAAAGGAGCTTTGACCTTGTCTCCTGCCTTGCCTACTTTTTGGCACTGCTCACAGGTCCTGCAGTACCCTGTTACATCCCTGACAATCCAAGGCCAATAAAAGTTCTGCATAATATGTCTCTTGGTATGCTTTATGCCCGTATGACCTGCAAAAGGAATGACGTGTTATGGCTAGAAGTACCAGACAGAAGGCTCTGGGCACTACCAGCTGCTGTATTACCTCACCTTCTAGTCCTCCCTCTAGGGACTTCTCTCTATACAGTAACCCTTTGTTCTAGTATACAGACTTCCCTTTTCCTTGAGAATCTGGTGCCTCCCTAGCTACCTCCCTCACGCCTTGTAATGTAGCGTCTGAGAGCTGAGGCTGTCTCAGCTGTATCTTTTTGACTTTTCCCAGCTCCCTTTCCATAGGAAGTGTGGTATCTTCGGACAGCGGTGCCTCACTGTCAGCCTGGGTACTACAACTCACATCTGCCCTTGCAGTCGCCCTGTCCAAATGACCATCAGTACCTACCAGCAGCTGTGGCTCATCTTCAGGCTCATTGCTACAGGATAGCTCCCTCCCTGAATTAGCCACATCACAAACATTTAACCCTTGATCCTGACCGTGTACCTGAACTAGTGGCTTCCCCTGTTACTAGCAGACTCTGTTGGGTATTTTAGGCTGCCCACCATGGTTTCCCTTATATCCATGTGTAGCACTAAGTATCCTTTTCCTGTGCACTGATACTCTGCTTGCTAAGTAGAGATCCCCCTTTTTTCCCCATTTCATCTGCAGAGTTGCATTCCCTGTCTGCCAACCAGATTCTCATGTCCTTAGCCAAAGTGCTTCAGGGCTTGTTCCCTCAATAAAAGTTCTGCCAGCCCTTGAAAAGTGGTGAGCTGACACCAACTCACCCACCTATGAAAATAAGTGCTTAGTTTAGCAGTATAATCACATGGACTTTCATCTGCCTTGCGTCTGTGCTCAAAAAATTATTTCCGTGTCAGGTGTTAAAACATTCCAATAAATATTTTTAACTGTATTATAATTGAAGCAATCAGTATCAGACAGTTTAGAAACAGCAGTTACAGCTTTACCATGAAGTAAGGGGGTCAAGAACCATACCCAGAGCCCTTGGTCAACATTATACTGTTTACATACCCTTTTAAATATTTGAATAAAACTATGAAAATTATTACCCTCTGTAAATTGTGTGAGAAATGTAATGACCTTTATTGCTTCTGGGGTTCAGTTATTTCCTTCCCCATTACCTCCATGACCCTGGCAAAGAGTCAGCATCTCCCTATTATGTTAACACTGCTTCTCCTTTTCTTTGGCCTCCAAACACAGCAGTCTGTCTGATGAGTCTAGTTCCAAACATCTGGCCTCCTGTTCAAATCTCTTTAATTCCAGACGGATTTTTAAATCCTCTGAGGGAAAGTTGAACTGTCCTGTTTCTGAGAGCTGTACATCCCCAATGCCCAAATGGTTGTCTTCCTGGTTGCTGGTCTGTGCTGCAGATGTGATTAAGGCTGTAATCATTTCCCCTTTAGTCAGGTTGGCATTCACCAGTCCTTTGACTTTGCACATCTCAGCCAAATGGTTCCTTATCAGCTTGCCATAATCCTCTACTGAAATCTTTGTTTGCTGTCCCTGACTAAGCTAACAAAAAGGAAATAAATAAAACTATTGTGATATGAAACTCTGAATATCTACTTTGTGGCTGCTTGAGAGTACACCTTTTTTAGTGACAACTGCTTAAAGGCTACAGGAGTTCAACTAATCTCCACACCACTGCTCACTAGCTAGTATGTGATGTATGATGGTCCCACCACTGCAGGTCAATATGTGACATCCCCATGCTGGGCCAGTAATCAAGGAGCCTGAATCCTCACCACTGACACTGGAGAGAGACATGTACTAGGAATACAAATGGATACACTCAATATTTCCAGATGCAGACCTCTCTGCATCAAGCACAATTTCCCTTAGGAGTACACAGGGAAGAAACTCAGTCCGGGGTCTGGATTCCTCTATATCTGTCTCCCTGCAGGTCTCCACTAAGACTCCCCACTGGTACAGCTGTAGGGTTAGGTCCTCAGCCAAGTGTCCAAGCCAAGAACTCCAGCACCTTCTGTGTAAACCTAGTACTTCGTGTCCCTGCCCCATGTAGCTCACACACATGCATGCACACAGACATACACTGAGAGATTTGATTTTTCACACACACATACACACACACACACACACACACACACACACACACACACACCTGGGAAAGGCTGGCACAGATTTACCTGCCATGCCCCTTTCTGCCTAGAGTATAAGATAGTTATCACTGCCACCAGACACTCCACAATCAGCTACTCTAAGGCCTTTAACAAAGGGTGGGCAATTATACTGTGTAATACTAATACTAATACAAATGGTAGTAGTTGACCAAGATAGCTAGACCCTCTGGGGTGGCCTACACAGTGTCACCAAATAAATATAAGCACTCTCAAAGGTTATGTACTTTCTACAAGGACCAACCACAATAAAAAAATTAAATATATTTAGTAAAAAATAATAAAAGAGCATGAAAATACTGAATATATATTCACAGTAAGCTACAGAGTTCAGATCACAGGAAATATTGAAAAGAACATTGATTGATAGACTCATACAAATAAATCAAAGCAATAACTAAAGTAAGCTTCACTATATTCCTGAATGAATCTTGGAGAATTACTATTCCCTAATAACTTACTTGATATAGCAAGGCACAATGTAATACATAAGCAGTCTTTCTAGTCAGGCTCCCCAAAACAGAATACTCCCTACTGAGAGATTACTTCCTGTAAAATATAATATCCAAGATGGCTTGCAGAATGACCTCATCTGGCCGCCTGATACTAGGTTCTCACAGTAACCCCCTTTGAAGCTGAGAGAGGAATTTAGCCAAGGCGGCTACGATACACATCTTAAATATTTATGGCAGTGTGTGGGGCTTCCCCTCTTTTTACTCAACTAATGAACAAAGGCTTCTTCCAGACCTAATATCTCCAGTCCTGTTCAGCACTGTGGTATGTCATTTTAATGGTTTAACAGCTCATTTATATTTCCCTTAGTTTTTCTTAAAATACGCCAGCTGGTTAACTTTTGCTGTCCCACTGTTCCCTATTAAAACATATACATTTAATTTATTTACAATAATGCATGTACATTTCTTTTCATTCCAGCAGGGTACACTGTTGATACATTTTAATACAAGTAAACCTCACAAATACATTTTCGGCACAGCCATCTGTACAAAGCAGTTTGATATATAAATTGCATATAATTATGTACAAAATTCCAGCTAGCTGTGCTGGCGCAAGTCATACATCTACTCCCTACTTCTCCTGGCATGGCTGGCAGTACCTCTTATCATCACAGCTACACAAACAGCTGTCCAGCAGAGAACTAAAATTGTGCATACAACCAACTGCAACATCATCCACAGTATTAACAAAACATATGACAGTTGTTTGTACATGTATTAATTTCAGAAGTAGAGCACTGAGTGACTATTGCTTGCATAAATGGAGCTCTGTCTTATCTCTCTGTGTTTGTTGCTTGTTCTTGTTTTATCTGACCAGTAATGTGAGACATGCAGTCTGTTAAGAATTCTGTATCACTGTCATTAAAATGTGTGAGGATATTAAATGGTAATAATATACAGTTGTCAAGAAATGAAGGGCAGGTTGAATGCTAATAAACAGAAACTGTGAATGTGTGCTGCTTACTTACATTTAAATCATTGATACAATTTTTTCTACACTTTGTAAGTCTAACTTGGCTGACACACCCACTGTAGGTAGGTAAGTACAAATTGCTGTTGTATTTTCCTTCTCACTACCAGTAATCATTCATAGTTGCAATCCATTGGCAACAAACACTGAGGGAGTGCCTGCACTATGTTTACATCCGAAACATGGAGCCAAGTATTTGGGATTTAGCAATTCTAATGAGTTCACAACTCATTTCTATCTTCATTGTGCTCTGAATCTACAGTATAAAAGGGAATTGTGTAGCTAGGGTATCTGAATATGAGGAAACTTGTTTATGTTGATAACACAGAAGAAGAGATTATTTTAGGATTTATCTGCATAAAAGACTACTGATCTTTATAAGGTATGCTTGCATTTTTCAGCTATGTACTGCATATGCTGAAATGTCAGTAAGAAAATCTGTTAATATATGTATACATTAGCAAATAATACTTTTATCTGTATGCATTTCTTAGAAGTGTACTGCTCACATAGGCATGTTTGTCAGGGCATTTTATTTTCTCAGATGTTCAGCCTTGTTAACTGTCATCACAAGTGCTAATGTTGCAACTGTTTTTCTTTACACTCTTCTGTTGTTATTTCATTGAAATGTTAATGCCCTATAATGCAATAACACAGGAGTGTTAGTCTTCTATGATGGCCCATACATACCTCTAGGGGAGTGCTGGCCAGAAGTAGACATGACTGGTAATTGCTTAAAATGGAATGTTCTGTGGTAAATCTGTACACATGTTTCAGGGACAGTTTATTTGATAGCACTTTTAGCATTTCACTGATGATTTGTTAGCAAATTGTGTCATTTCCCTGTTGTTGTGGAGTTGGGGGAGCAAAGTTGCATTTTTGTTTTGGGACAAACAAGATTTGCTGTTGTTACTTTCCTTGTTTTGGATCCAGCCTTACTTTGTGTGTGATTGTAATACATTACAAGCACACAATTCCTTTTTTTTATATTTGAATATCTTGACTGTTTTATGTTTCTCCAATGGGTAATATTGAAAAACTACCTTCTATGTGTTATACCTAAGCAAGACTTTTATTTATATGATACTTGTATATTATCCTTCCTTTGTGTTTTATGTCACTTAGAACTATGGCACCCAGGCATCCCAATCCACGACCCCCCCCCTTCAGTGTCCCTGAAAATGAAGTCGCTACGGAAGCATTTAGGCATCATAGTGCCTTTCTGCTAGAGAGGGGATGTCGGAATATGTCTGGCAGAATGCAAATTTGGCAGCAGATAATTGCTGATGCGAATGAAGTAGGTGGCCAGAGCAGGGCATATGATCGGGTGTGCCATAGGGTATGTGAGTAGGATGAAGGTTTTATCCCCTTAGGTGGTGAGTGAGTGTGCTATGTGTCACCTCTTAACCAATGCAAGGGCATGTTGTGCATGCCAACATCTATCTATACCCACAGCAGCTGCTGGTTCCCCCTTTGACTCCTCACCTGCATGTGACTGTGATGACCTTGCCGTTGGTAGTGGGATGTGTGCCGCTTCCACTTGTTGAGCCTGCTGGAGCTGCTTTCTCAGGATGAAGTTGTGAAGCATGGCACAGATGGTGAAGATTTCAGTACATGCACTTATTGTACTGCAGGGCTCCCCATATGTATCTAGGCACCAGAACAGTGACTTCAGCAGCACAAACCCATTGGTTGTTTAGCATCCAATTCAGCTGCTTATGCTGTAATTAGCATGCCATGGTGTTTGCCGTGGTTATGTGGCTCTACACACCATGTAAAACAGTGCTTTACTGTGATGCAAACATGGTATTAGCAGACCATGTAGGGTTTATTGAATCTGCCTGAGTATCTATTTGCAAATGCCAGTATTCTGACTAATTAGAAACATATTAAAGTACTTCCCCATATCCTTCTGAAATGACAAATGGCTTTTTCTGATGGCATCTTTTTTTTAAACAAATTTTACTCAAAACTAGAAACTGAAAGAAAACAACATAAGAGCAAGAAACAGTATTTGTCCACACCTTTCTCATTCTTTATTGAACCAATATGACACAGAACCAGTAGCTGTTTTAACAACAGGCTCAGTATTAAGCTGACTGAACTAAATAAAATGTCAGTCTCAAGTTCTAGCTTTTAAATTTCAGATATCAAAAGTCAAATAGGAACCACTGCTCTTTAGCTCACATAATGCTGCCATGAGGCTTGAATTAAATACATCCCAACTCAGGTAAATTGCTAAATATGAGCAAACACTCATGTCTCATTAGCCAGATTTGTTAATCCACTAATATTCCAAAATAAGATCCTCAAAGTAAGCAAAGCCTAGTTACGTTCTATACTCAGCTCTTACAGATCATTACCATTACATTGTAGCCCATATAGAACAGTGATTCCTAAAATTACACTATCTTGGGAGACCCAAAGAATCATTGAAAAAAAAATTAACATAATTTTCCTCAGACTTCATAGATAATAGCATTATACAATATAAGGCAAAAAATAACATTAGTTTAAATAGGCTGTAGAGCATTCACACCTACCAATTAAATAAAAAAACATAACTGTATGGAATGCTAAAAAACATACTTGAATTCTGTTTACCGAAAACCTTACAGTTCTAAGTTACTTAAGTTGCTCTTCAAATGTAGTAGGTACAAAACCCTAAAAATCTGAACTGTGGAGGCAATAGTACACCACAAAAATGTGGCTGCTTGAAAGGTACATGTCAGCTCACTACTCACATCTTTTCCAGCTTAGATATTTAGTCTGAGCCCTGCCCCCTAATTACTGAAAAAAAGAAAGAACACTAAATTCTGCAATGTCTACAGAGAAAGGCCCCTGAAGTAAAAATCCACCATAGAATCAGAACTCCTTCAAGTGATTAGCAGCCCATACAAAACTGTACAGTTGACATTTTTTTACATACAAAATTACGAATTTACAAGTACTTTACGTAGCCATCTCCTATTAACAAGATCAAATCTATACCATAACCACATATATTAAAAAAACAGTCTTACCAACATGTCACTCCAGAATCTCACCCTTAAATTCCATGTGTGTAATACCACAAATAAATGCAACTCAATATAAGATTTCACATTGGGTTAAGTTTCTCATAATCCAATCTCTGCTAAATGTGGAACACTGATTTGGATTCCACCAGACTTATACTCAGTGTTGCCTTCTCCTTGGCATACATCTGCTTTTAAACCAACCTAAGGGCTCCTTAAACTTCCTTTGAAACAACTGTCATACTTCTTCCTTTTTAGTTGACCTCAGTAAAACAATCATCATTTTCTGAGCTTTCATTACCTGTGCTAAACCAATCCACTCCTGCTATACTTGCTTTTGCAGGTTCAAGAAATATTTTGGCACCATTCAGAAAATAACTGAAAATGCAATTTAAATTATCTTAAACCTCAGATGATGTGTTTCACACAGTCTTGTAGCTGTCAAAATGTATTTTTTCCTTGCCATCTCTTTGTACTTCTGCATAGTCCTGGAAACAGAATTCCCTTTTGTTCTTATACATCAGTTTCTTTGTGGGTTGCTATAAACTTATCTGAACAACACTATTATCTGCTTCCTCCTGGTTTGTCATAAGACTAGAACCCCCTCAACAGCTTACCTAAAGTGATTAGCAGTGGTACACAAAGAGGGAACAAATACTGTATGTGCTGTCCCAATTAAGAGCTCCTTCTTAGGACTGCCAAATCATTGCACCAACTAAAGTCTCATAAACTATAAGCATTCACCCCCACCCCCTTGTTTTCTGGTGCTGATACAAAACAAGAGATTTTTTTTTCAAAATGCTCTGTCATCCATTTCCCCAAGCAGACTCTTAAAGGGGTTCAGTCCTTGCCTGATTAGATACCACCACTGACTTCGCTACCTTTTTATAACCCTACGGGACATGGGTTTCATAGGAGTGTAAAGTGAGGGCCTTTTCCATTTCCTGCCCTACCATTTCATTAGTGCATACAAACTTCTATCTTAACTTACATTCTTGATAACAGAGCTACTACAGTCATGGCTAAGGATCGAGACTCACTCACTAAGTCTGCGCTGAATGCTCCAATGCACAAGTGATTTCTTCTATGAAAGCAAATCTGCACTTGAAGCTTGCGACACACCTCGTGGAGTTCCATTAATTGATTTCTGATCAGTGCAGTGTTGCATATGTTGTAACCGAAATATGGATCACAAACGAATAGCACTAATTAAAAAAATGCACTGCAATCAGCACAGTATTTTTTCCTTATAGCACCAGTGGTACAGGAAATTGCAATGGATTACAGTTATCTAAATAAATATTTCATATTGGATAAAAGATCTGTGCACTCATTTCTAAAAGCAAGTTCTCCAAAGTAATTAAGCACTAGTGGCAGAGGAAGTGGGCAGTTTAGTATGTTAACTTATCCCTAGATATATATATATATATATATATATATATATATATATATATATATATATATATATATATATATATATATATATATATATATATATATGTATATATATAGATCCCTATCACAACACCGACACGCCACAAAGCCGACACCCAAAACACCGACACCAAAATACTGAAAACGCACAAAACCAACAACTCAGAAAATCGAACACCATAACACCGACACCCAAAACACCGACACACAAAACGTAAACTACACATAAACACGTAAACAACTATACATGCACTAACCGTAACCCAAACCCTAACCCTAAGGTCCGACACTACCGGACACTTACCCTACCCGCACCCTAACCCTAACTCACTTAACCCGCCACTAAACCTAAAGTCCGTCACTATCGCACACTTACCCTACCCGCACCCTATCCCTAACTCACTTAACCCGCCCTTAAACCTAAACACCGTCACTATCGCACACTTACCTTACCCGCACCCTAAGTCTGACACTACCGCACACTCACCTTTTCCGCACCCTAACCCTAAATCCCTCACTATCTCACACTTACCTGTCCGCTCCCTAACGCTAAATCCCTCACTATCGCACACTTACCGAGTCACGCTCACACATTGCCCATGTCGGTGTTTCGGCTGTCGTTATTTCACCTTGTCGATCATCTGTCTCGTCGGTCTTCTGGAGTCGGTCTTCTGAGTGTCGGTGTTTTGGCATTTCGATCAAGTCAAGGGGACCCATATATATATATATATATATATATATATATATATATATATATATACACATTATATATATATATATATATATATATATATATATATATATATATATACATACACACATTATATATATATATATATATATATATATATATATATATATATATTTTATATATATATATATATATATATATATATATATATATATATGTGTTAAATGCATTCTACCATGAGAAACAATTTATATTTGCTGTACTACAAGGATAAATTGAAGCTAACTAAATATTTTAAATGAAATGAAAGATCTGTGCCCTCTGTTTACAACACAGGTTTCTCCAAACAAATTAGCTATCAGTGACATAGGAAGTTTTCAGCACAGGACAATTCTCTGAATAAATAAAATGACTCTGCCTTTCTGTGTCTAACGTCAGTTTCTCCTAAGTAATTCAATACCAGTGACATAGGAAATCGGCAGCATAATACTGTAACTTTTATGCTTTAATATCTGTATTGTCTTGTTTATACTGGACCATCTTGTTGCATATGTCACAGTATTGTTTTTATGGTGTGCCTCAGTAATATTAGGGGCTGAACTAATCCTCTGTTATGTGATCTGTCTGCTGTCTGATAAAACTAACTGTCTGTAGTTCTTTGTAATGCAGATACACTACTTGTAACAGTGGGGTTTTTATCTTTGGGCTCTGTTGAAACTGACTATAGCCCAGTCAAATAATCTTGTGCCAAAATGTCACTAAATAAACATAACTAAATAATCAGTGTCTGTGGCAACTCTTATTTTTTCCACTGCAGAGAAGAACTAGATGGAGTAAGGGGAACTGCATGCAATGTGAAGAAAAGGTCTTTCTAGGTCACCTCCTTGTAAACTGCACTGAAAGACCTGGGGAAGTTACTGACTGCTATAACATGGGGAAGTTACTGACTGCTATAACCTGGAGGAGTTACTGACTGCTATAACCAAGGGGGAAGTTACTGATTGTTACTAGCTATGCCTTACACTGTCTGTCTGTCTCTGTCTTTCTTCCTGTATGACTCTACTGTTACTATGCTATATATGTTAAACTAAAGATAATACCAGATCTGAAGTAGTTAACTTCATTTATCAGCAACCATTGGGTCTTCGGATCCATATCAGATCCGAGCTGGCAACATTTTATCAAGCATCTTCTCCAAGCTCCTCCCCTTACCCATAATCCCTCACATCTCCTACCTTCACTCAGATCTCGTTTGCCACTTCATGCGTTCGCATCGTGGTCTCTATAGCTCCAAGTTGGGTGTAGTAAATGGAACTTTTGGTATATATTTAGTGTGTGAGAGCAGTTGTTTGTGAGCAACTCTTCCTCCCCTTCATCGTTTCATCAGTTTGGTTTTTTAAAAAAAAAGCGTTGTTTAGAAAGTTTGTGTTTTTGAGGTAGAGTAGGCCTAAACCAACCCTTGTGTGTGTGCGTTTTTGTTTAGTGTTTGGCTGAGTGGAGTGTGTTTATGGCTGACCAGCCAAAACCAACATTTAAAAAATGCACAGAGTGTGGCCACAAACTTTCACTGGCTGATGGCCATACTCTGTGTGTTATTTGCCTGGGCATTCCCTACATTAACCTGCCATGTAGTGTGTTGTGCAGGGTTCAACCCCAGGGCCTTAAAAGAGAGGAAGGTGAAACTGGTAGCTAAGGGCCTGCTACCAGTTTCTGCGTTAGACACGATGGCCTCAACATCGGCTCCAGTAGCCGACCAACCCCCACTCAGGCTGGGACTAAACCTGCCTCTAAGCCTGCTGAGACAGGGACTAAATCAAAGGATAAGGTCAAGAGGGAGAAAGAGAAAAGGGCAGAAAGGCATCGCAAGTGATCTCCGGAGCGGTGCCATTTCCCAGTCCACCTTCAAAAATTGTTAGGAACACTTCTCCTCGGCTCCATTCCCCGAGGTTCTCCCCGGAGTCGACAGAGCCTTCAGACCAGAAGCCTTCTTCAAGGTCATCTCACAGGGCCAGATTCGAGTCAGTCACCTCCTTGAGGTCAACTCAGAGTCTGTCGGAGCTTGACGTGGATAGGATGATGCGGAGATTCATTTGGACCCAAATCCAAATGGGAGTCTTGCCAGGCCCCTCTCCAGCCAGAGAGGGGACCTCTATGCCCTTCTTCTATCCTATCTCTCTTTCCCCGATCCAACCTGTGGCTTCGGGGTTTATGGATCCGAGGATCGTCAGAGCTGGGGGTTCAGCATCAACGGTTCCTCCAACCTCGACGCCAGCCATTACCTTGAGTTCCTCTGATCAGACTTGTTCAGATCTGAGCAACTCTCAGGGCCGAGAACAGGGAGCAGGATCCGAGGGAATGGAGATGTCTTTGGCTCCAACTTTGTTGGATCCAAGCCGTTCCTTCAAACCCTGGCTACCTTGGTCTCAACTCCGATCCTCACAACAGAGCCGGGGAGAACTTCTTCCTTGCTGGTTGCCAAGGAGGTGCACTCTCCTTTGGCCATCGACGTGGTGGGAGAGGGTTCTCTACCAGGGATTGAGACCCCAGCCCATTGCCTCGGACTCCACCCAGACTGCTATGGATTTGGTCATGACTCCCATCAGCTTGTCCCAGGGACAGCCCATGCTAGGGGACCCCCAGGTATATCTCATCGTGGAACCCCCGTGACTTATGAGCTCTCTTCAGAGAGTCCCAATGAGGAGGCCCCCAGTAAGCATTCATGTAAAAGGAGGCACATGGACTCCCCCGAGTCCCTTACAGAAGATACTGACTTGGCTGAAGGTGAGGGTTCTCCCAGATCACCTCCCAAGGATGTCTCCTTTGGAGACATCATGGAAATCCTCTGCCAGAGGGGAGGTTGGTCAGCCCCAAAACCCTCTACAGACAAGTCAGTATTCCTGGAGGCCTTTGACATGGGGATCATCTACATCCTGGTTGTCCCCTCCTGCAGATCCATTAGTGGATCTTATTACCATGCGAGCATAGAAGGAGCCTGACACCATAGAGCCAATACCCAAATGCCCAGACAGGATCCTTTCTCCTCCCACAGACAGACAGGCCTGGTACAAGGGATCCCCTGTGGATGCCATGGTGGTGGCAGCTGCCACCAAGAGAGAACTGGCTCAGAAAAGTTCTTCGGTCCACCCTCTGGACAAAGAGTTTAGGGCGGTGGATCGCTTTGGAAAGCAAGTCTTTTCTTCAGCGACGTTTTCCATATGAGTGCTGAATTATTTGGCACATGTCATTCGACTCCAGTGAGACCTAGTCAAGGAATTCTGTGTGTCACCCCCAGAGTCTTTGTCGCCAGAGGACAAGCCACTGTTCTCGGTGAAAATGTAGACTCTGAAATCTGATTTGAACACGTCCATGTGTCTTCTTTCCCATGCCATGGAAGGAACGGCTAGGGCAGCTGGGACCGACGTAACTATAAGGTGGCACGCTTGGCTCAGACTCTGTCAATTCGCGGACCCCTTCAAGGCGTCATTCATAAATGCTCCCTTTGACGGTTCCTCCCTGTTTGGGAAGACAGTTCGTGACACCCTGGTCCAGAGTGAGAAGGATGGGAAGACTCTGTCTGCCATCGGAGTACACTTCTCTAGCCCTCAAAGATACTTTTCTAGGAATCAGAGAGGGCAGAAGAAGATGTGGTTCCGAAAATCTCAGTTTTCCTGGGACACTCAGGACAACTCATCCCCTAGAGGCAGAGGGGGACAAGACAGACACCGTTCCAGAGGCAGAGGGGGCCCAAAGAACTTTGGGTCTAGGGAGACCTTCTCGGAAAGACCCGTGCACCAACCCTGAGGCGTTGCCTGGCTGTCCTACTCTGGAGATAGTCGGGGGAAGATTGTCATTGCACCTAACAGCTTGAGAGTCCATTACAATGGACCTTTGGGTGCTCCAAATAATATCTAGAGGATACTCCATCCCATTCATTGCCCCACCCATCCAAAGTGCCCCCCGGATGTTTCACCCACTCAAAGGGAGGCCACAGTGCACGAAACTTCAAAGCTGCCTTACAATCAGGCCATTGAACCGGTCCCCCCAGATCAGTCCAGATCAGGCGTTTACTCCAGGTTCTTTTTAGTGCCAAAAAAGACGGGGGGCCTCAGACCCATATTGGACCTGTCAACCCTGAACCTGTCTGTAGTCAAGCAGAAATTCCAGATGGTCACTTTGCAGTCCATTCTTCCTTACCTCTGAGAATGCGACTGGATTGCCCGATAGCCCTCCGGGATGCTTACTACCACATCAACATTTGCAGAAGCTCCAGGAGATTCCTTCACTTCCAGCAGGGAGCCAATCATTTCCAGTTCAGAGCCCTACCCTTTGGTCTCACCACAGCACCCATGGTATTTACCAAGGTTATGGCAGTCGTAGAGGCTCACCTGAAACTTCAGGGAATTCAGGTGCTTCCTTACCTAGACAATTGGCTCCTCACTGCTGCCACCAAGCATCTACTTTACATGGCCAGAGACTCCTTCCTGCATCTTGCAGTCAATCTAGGGATTACCATCAACATCTCCAAGTCCCGCTTGAACCTGACACAGATCTTGGAATTCATAGGAGCACGGTTGGACACTCTACTATTGCAAGTTTTTCTCACTCGGGACAGGGTCCAGAACCTACAGGCCCATGTGTCAGTGATCCTCGGCCCCAGGACGCCAATGTTGAGTGACGTTCTCTGAACCCTAGGCTCCATGGCCACAGCAATTTCAATTCTTCCATGTGTGTGCCTTCACATGAGGGTGCTTCAGTGGACCCTGGCAGTTCAGTGGTCTTGGTTAGACCTCCCCATGGACTACCCTATATGGATCAGCAAAGCCTGCAAGAGTTCTCTCCTTTGGTGGCTCCCAATCACCGGAAATCTTGGCAGGTCATCCATTCTTAACAACCCCAACCCAAGCCACAGTGACATTGGATGCCTCCCAGCTCGGGTGGGGGGGGCACTTTTTGGGAAGGACGGTCCAAGGCATATGGTCCCAGACCAAGACCAGATTGCATATCAATGTTCTGGAGATGAGGGCAGTGCTTTTAGCATTGCAAGCCTTTCACGCTTCTCTTCCCCCAGGGATGATTGCAGTTCAGTCTGACAACACGTCTGTTGTCTGGTACATCAACAAACAAGGAGGGACCACATCTTACCCTCTCTGCTGTGAGGACATGAGAGGGTGGGAGTGGATGATTTCCACCAGTCGGTTTCTGATTGCAATGCACATCTCGGGATGCTCTAACATTTTAGTGAACAGACTGAGTCAGGCTATTCGAATGCCATACAAGTGGTCTCTGAAACAGTCAGTAGCAGAAGGGATCCTCCTCATGTGGGGTCACCCTTGCTGCGATCTCTTTGCATCTTCTTCCAACACAAAGTGTAGTGAGTTCTTCCCTCTGATCCCTTCATTAGGGGATTCCCCCAGAGACACTCTCATTCATGCTTGGCCTCCCAGGTTACTGTATGCCTATCCTCCGCTACCTCTCATCCTGAAGTTTCTTCAGAAAGCTTACCGACTGGGGTGCAAAGTAATCCTCATTGCCCTGTTCTGGCCTCGTCAGGTGTGGTTTCCCTTCCTCTGGTCTCATGCTCTAACTCCACGGATGCTAGATCCCTGCCCGGATCTCATCTCTCATTCCTCAGGCATCAGTCCGCCCGATCTGGACTGCTTCAAGCTGACGGCTTGGTTGCTCCAGTTCCCTTGATCGCTAGGACTCCCAGTTTATCATCTTCAGTAAAGAGTATTCTGGTGGCATCCCACAAAGCTTCCACTAGGAATGTTTATTGCAGCAAATGGAAATGCTTCTCTAATTGGGCTTCTCAGAGAAACCTAGATCCTTTTCCAGCCCCGGTTCCTGCAGTGTTGGAGTTTCTGTCCTATATTTTCCAACAAGGGGCTAGTTCCACTACAGTGAAAGTACAACTGACAGCCATATCTAATTTTCATGTCAGCGAAAATCTGAATGCTCTGGCCTCTTTGAGATTGTGCAAGGCCTTTCTAAAAGGTTCTTTTCTTTTGCATCCCCCGGTTAAGAATTCCATCCCTCCTTGGGACCTTACCCTAATTCTACAGGCATTGGTGGCACCCCCATTTGAACCAGCAGCGTCAGCAGATTTGAAATTCCTGTCCTGGAAGACAGCTTTTATAGTGGCCATTACCTCGGCTAGAAGTGTTTTTGAGATCCAAGCTTTGTCTGCCGTGCCCTTTTACTTGATCTTTCATAAAGACAGGGTTTTGCTTCGTACGAACCCTTTTTTCTTACCGAAAGTTGCTTCTGAATCTAATATTAACCAGATTATTAATCTGCCTGTGTTCTTTCCAAATTTCCAGAACAAGAGTGAATGTAAACTGCATTTGCTAGATGTTCATAGACAGCTTAGTTTCTATTTACACAGGACTAAACAATACTGACCAATTATTCGTGTCCTTTTCCAGACCCTTTTTGGGTGAGGTAATTTCCAAGGTCTCCTTAGCTAGATGGATACACAATGTATACTGCAAGTCTATAGGGATAAAGGCCTATCCCCACCTGGTCCTATTAAAGCTCATTCTACCAGATCTATGGTAACTTCTGCTGCCTTTGGTCTAGGGTGTCTCTTGATGATATCTGTGCAGCAGCGACTGGGCAAGGTCACATACATTTATTTCTCATTATAAATTGATTTGATCTCTAGAGGGAGAGCATCCTTGGCTCTGCGGTGCTCAGGAATATCCTTCCATGAGGGCCTCCCAGGAGTTGTAGTAGGTAGCTGGGGACTCTGTCCCACAGGTTGCAGATAAATGAAGTTAACTACTTCAGATAAAGAAGTTATGTACTCACCATAACGCTCTCATCTGAGTAATTATACTTTGTTTTCTGCAACCATCCCTCCCTGGAACGTCATGATTGTTTATCATCCCAAAGGGTGTCTTTGTTGAATTCCATACAAACTGAAAGGAGTCACAGGCTGACCTCTACCTACATTGGGATTGGGGTCAAGGGCACCTGCCAGATAGCCCTGTTGGTCAGATCAATAATAGTCAGGATCACTCTAGCCCACCCAGCTTCAAGGGCTTTATCTGTCCCTCGAGGCATTTGGGTAAGGCGCTCATCTGTCTCTTATGTGACTATTTAGTTTTCTGAGTCCACACAGAACCTGGTGTTGCTTTATCCTTCTTGGTACCAGTAGGCCCTACTGTGGGAGGCCTCACGGACCGCTGGAATCCTGGATTACTCCCAGTTCCAACATCTCATGTATCTCTACCTCTTTCAGGTGTCTGTCTGACTCCACTCCTGAGGCACCACTGTAAGGGGCCTCGCTTGATAGGTCTTTGGGACCCTGTATCCATCACCACAATGCCGCAACAGGTGGTGTTGCACCCTCACTTCCCGGTGGACATGTTTCCCCAAACTCCCATAACACTGCTTCAGATTTTTCAAACCTGTAGGGGATGGCCTCAGGACATTGCTACCACTTCCACCACGGTGTCAGTCCAAGGCTACTCAATGGGGAGATCATTCAATTAGATCCATCTCAGACTCCTCCTGCCATCCATTGCAAATACTTAGCACAAGGTCTCCACCTATCTATGGCAAGGCTTCACATCGCAGTATGATAATATGGTGCAGATTGTGCCTGCCTCCTACGCCTTCCAGCATTTCACCATGTAGTTAACATCACTGACCTTCCTACCACTATGAAGAGGGTCCCTCCTCAAACTAACTGCGTGGCTTATTGTGTCCCGCGACAGGAATGAAGCACCATCACCTGCTGTCCCCACAATTATAGTCTCTAGCTCAGAGTGATTCCTATCATACTAGACCTATCATACTCAGACATTTTTTCGCCTGTTGCGGCTCCCGTTACCGGTTCTCCTGGGCCAAACCTATGAGGCTCCCCTAAGCTCTCATATCCCAGGGTTTAGGACGCATATGCCACCACAGACTTCGCGGCGATTCACACCACCCTCCCATCCCATCATCGGAATCAAATATAGAGGTCCCCCACCCCATGCCTGCTCAGCAACTCAAGAGGTGAAAACCCCTTGTGGATTCTTGGAGTATCGCCGTCTGCCAAACGAAGCAGCAGATGGGGGCGTCAAGTATTTGTCCCACTCCTCTCATAAAATGGTTTTCAAATGCCTGTAGCAGCGGTCTTTAGTGTAGTAGCGACCTCCCACAAGACCATCGGTCTGGGGATGAAGGCGGGTTGTCTTTGGGTGCTTCAATTCACAGTTAATTCCTACAGACAAGTTTCAAAGTAGGTCGAGACGATTTAAATTTAAACTTTCTGTTGGTTTGGCATTTTCTTTTGAGAAACCCATCTGGCCAGAAAATCTTAAGGCATTTGCCACTTTCATACTTTCTGCCTTGATGGGAGGGGACAAGAACCACTGCCTCAGGGTAATCTAGGCATAATCTATCACCATTAGGGATATACTTTCTTTCCTGTGGGAGTACTCAGAGGCCCCTACAATATCCATAGCTACCCTCTAAAATGGTTCCCCAGTCACAGGTAAAGGCATCAGTGAGCTTTGACCTTGTCTCCTGCCTTGCCTACTTTTTTGGCACTGCTCCACAGGTCCTGCAGTTTACCCTGTTACATCCCTTTCTGACAACCGTCAGGCCAGCCATAAAAGTTCTGCAGCCATATGTCTCTTGGTATGCTTGTTATGCTCCAGACACCGGCAAAAAGTGAATGACGGTGTTAGGCATTTAGGAATTGTACCAGACAGAGAGGCCTGGGCATACCAGCTGTATTACCTCCACCTTCTAGTCCTCCTCTAGGGACTTCTCCTCTATACAGTAACCCTTTGTTCTAGTATACAGACTTGCCCTTTTGCTTGAGAATCTGGTGCCTCCCTTGCCACCTCCCCTCACGCCTTGTGGTCAGAAGCGTGCCTGAGAGCTGAGGCTGTCTCAGCTCTATCTTTGACTTTCCAGCTCCACTTTCCATAGGAAGTTGCTGTGGTATCTTCGGACAGCGGTGCCTCATAATGTCCAGCCTGGGTACTACAACTGCACATCTGCCCTTGCAGTCGCCCCCGGTCCGAAATGACCATCAGTACCACCATACCAGCAGCTGTGGCTCATCTTCAGGCTCATTGCTACAGGATAGCTCCCTCCTGAGATTAGCCACATCACAAACTGTTTAACCTGATCCTGACCGGTGGCGCACCTGAACCCAGTGGCTTCCCCTGTTTACTATGCAGACTCTGTTGGGTATTTAGGCCCACCATGGTTCCCCTGATACCTGTCGCGTGGCACTAGAGTATCCTTTTCCCAAAATTTGATACTCTTCTTTGCCACAGTAAGCAGATCCCCTTTTTCCCCATTTCATCTGCAGAGTCAGCATTTCCTGTCGCCAACCAGATTCTCACAAGTCCTTAGCCAGAAGTTGCTACAGGAACTTGTTCCCTCAATGAAAGGTCTGCCAGCTCGCTTGAAAAAGTGGGTAGAGCTGACACCAACTCTACCCACCTATGAAAATAAGGTGCTTACGGTTTAGCAGGTATAATCCACATGGACTTTCATCTGCCTCAGCTGGTGCTCCAAAAAATATGCCGTGTCAGGTGTTAAAACATTCCAATAAATATTTTTAACTGTATTATAATTCGAAGCAACTGGGGTATCAGACAGTTTAGAAACAGCAGTTACAGCTTTACTTCATGAAGTAAGGGGGTCAAGAACCATACCGCAGAGCTCCTTGGTCAAGCATTATACTGTTTAAGCATACTCCTTTTAAATATTTGAATAAAACTACCAGAAAATTATTACCCTCTGTAAATTGTGTGAGAAAATGTAATGACCTTTATTGCTTCTGGGGTTCAGTTATTTCCTTCCCATTACCTCCGCGACCCTGGCAAAGAGTCAGCATCTCCCTATTATGTTAACACTGCTTCTCCTTTTCTTTGGCCTCCAAACACAGTAGTCCTGTCTGATGAGTCTAGTTCCAAACATCTGGGCCTTGTTCAGCGTCTCTAACTCCAGACGGATTTTTAAATCCCTCTGAGGGAAAGTTGAACTGTCCTGTTTCTGGAGAGTCTGTACATCCTCAATGCCCAAATGGTTGTCTTCCTGGTTGCTGAATCTGAAGCTGCAGATGTGATTAAGGCTGTAATCATTTCTTTAGTCAGGTTGGCATTCCACCAGTCCTTTGACTTTGCAATATCTCAGCCAAATGGTTCCTTATCAGCTTGCCATAATCCTTCACTGACATCTTTTGTTGCTGTCCCTGACTAAGCTTAACAAAAAGGAAATAAATAAAACTATTGGGATATGAAATGCTGGATATCTACTTTGTGGCTGCTTGAGGGTATACCTTTTTAGTGACAACTTCTTACAGGCTACAGAGTTCAACTTGAATTCCACAGATTCACTGCTCACTAGCTAGTATGTATGTGTGATGGTCCCACCCACTGCAGGTCAATATGTGACATCCCCATGCTGTTGCCAACAGTAATCAAGGAGCCTGAATCCTCACCACTGACACTGAGAGAGACATGTACTAGGAATACAAATGGATACACTCAATATTTCCAGAGATGCAGACCTCTCTGCATTCGGCACAATTTCCCTTAGGAGTACACAGGGAAGAAACTCAGTCCGGGGTCTGATTCCTCTATATCTGTCTCCCTGCAGGTCTCCACTAAGACTCCCCACTGGTAATGCTGTAGGGTTAGGTCCTCAGCCAAGTGTCCAAGCCAAGAACTCCAGCACCTTCTGTTAAAACCTAGTACTTCGTGTCCCTGCCCCATGTAGCTCACACACATGCATGCACACAGACATACACTGAGAGTTTGATTTTCACACACACATACACACACACACAGACACACACACACACACACACACACACACACACACACACACCTGGGAAAGGCTGACACAGATTTACCTGCCATGCCCCTTTCTGCCTAGAGTATAAGATGAACATCACTGCCACCAGACACTCCACAATCAGCTACTCTAAGGCCTTTAACAAAGGGTAGGCAATTATACTGTGTAATACTAATACTAATACAAATGGTAGTAGTTGACCAAGATAGCTAGACCCTCTGGGGTGGCCTACACAGTGTGATCAAATAAATATAAGCACTCACAAAGGTTATGTGCGTTCTACAAGGACCAACCACAATAAAAAAATTAAATATATTTAGTAAAAAATAATAAAAGAGTATGAAAATACTAAATATATATTCACAGTAAGCCACAGAGTTCAGATCACAGGAAATATTAGAAAAAGAACAATGAATGATAGACTCATACAAATAAATCAAAGCAATAACTAACGTAAGCTTCACTATATTCCTGAATGAATCTTGGAGAATTACTATTCCCTAATAGCTTACTTGATATAGCAAGGCACAATGTAATACATAAGCAGTCTTTCTAGTCAGGCTCCCCAAAACAGAATACTCCCTACTGAGAGATTACTTCCTGTAAAATATAATATCCAAGATGGCTTGCAGAATGACTTCATCTGGCCGCCTGATACTAGGTTCTCACAGCAACCCCCTTTGAAGCTGAGAGAGGAATTTAGCCAAGGCGGCTACGATACACATCTTAAATATTTATGGCAGTCTGTGGGGCTTCCCCTCTTTTTACTCAACTAATGAACAAAGGCGTCTTCCAGACCTAATATCTCCAGTCCTGTTCAGCACTGTGGTATGTCATTTTAATGGTTTAACAGCTCATTTATATTTCCCTTAGTTTTTCTTAAAATACACCAGCTGGTTAACTTTTGCTGTCCCACTGTCTCTATTAAAACATATACATTTAATTTATTTACAATAATGCATGTACATTTCTTTTCATTCCAGCAGGGTACACTGTTGATACATTTTAATACAAGTAAACCTCACAAATACATTTTTGGCACAGCCATCTGTACAAAGCAGTTTGATATACAAATTGCATATAATTATGTACAAAATTCCAGCTAGCTGTGCTGGCACAAGTCATACATCTACTCCCTACTTCTCCTGGCATGGCTGGCAGTACCTCTTATCATCACAGCTACACAAACAGCTGTCCAGCAGAGAACTAAAATTGTGCATACAACCAACTGCAACATCATCCACAGTATTAACAAAACATATGACAGTTGTTGTACATGTATTAATTTCAGAAGTAGAGCACTGAGTGACTATTGCTTGCATAAATGGAGCTCTGTCTTATCTCTCTGTGTTTGTTGCTTGTTCTTGTTTTATCTGACCAGTAATGTGAGACATGCAGTCTGTTAAGCATTCTGTATCACTGTCATTAAAATGTGTGAGGATATTAAATGGTAATAATATACAGTTGTCAAGAAATGAAGGGCAGGTTGAATGCTAATAAACACAAACTGTGAATGTGTGCTGCTTACTTACATTTAAATCATTGATACAATTTTTTCTACACTTTGTAAGTCTAACTTGGCGGACACACCCACTGTATGTAGGTAAGTACAAATTGCTGTTGTATTTTCCTTCTCCCTACCAGTAATCATTCATAGTTGCAATCCATTGGCAACAAACACTGAGGGAGTGCCTGCACTATGTTTACATCCGAAAGATGGAGCCATGTATTTGGGATTTAGCAATTCTAATGAGTTCACAACTCATTTCTATCTTCATTGTGCTCTGAATCTACAGTATAAAAGGGAATTGTGTAGCTAGGGTATCTGAATATGAGGAAACTTGTTTATGTGGATAACACAGAAGAAGAGATTATTTTAGGATTTATCTGCATAGAAGACTACTGATCTTTATAAGGTATGCTTGCATTTTTCAGCTATGTACTGCATATGCTGAAATGTCAGTAAGAAAAATCTGTTAATATATGTATACATTAGCAAATAATACTTTTATCTGTATGCATTTCTTAGAAGTGTACTGCTCACATAGGCATGTTTGTCAGGGCATTTTATTTTCTCAGATGTTCAGCCTTGTTAACTGTCATCACAAGTGCTAATGTTGCAACTGTTTTTCTCCTTACACTCTTCTGTTGTTATTTCATTGAAATGTTAATGCCCTATAATGCAATAACACAGGAGTGTTAGTCTTCTATGATGGCCCATACATACCTCTAGGGGAGTGCTGGCCAGAAGTAGACATGACTGGTAATTGCTTAAAATGGAATGTTCTGTGGTAAATCTGTACACATGTTTCAGGGACAGTTTATTTGATAGCACTTTTAGCATTTCACTGATGATTTGTTAGCAAATTGTGTCATTTCCCTGTTGCTGTAGAGTTGGGGGAGCAAAGTTGCATTTTTGTTTTGGGACAAACAAGATTTGCTGTTGTTACTTTCCTTGTTTTGGATCCAGCCTTACTTTGTGTGTGATTGTAATACATTACAAGCACACAATTCCTTTTTTTTATATTTGAATATCTTGACTGTTTTATGTTTCTCCAGTGGGTAATATTGAAAAACTACCTTCTATGTGTTATACCTAAGCAAGACTTTTATTTATATGATACTTGTATATTATCCTTCCTTTGTGTTTTATGTCACTTAGAACTATGGCACTCCAGGCATCCCAATCCACGACCCCCTTCAGTGTCCCTGAAAATGAAGTCGCTACGGAAGCATTTAGGCATCATAGTGCCTTTCTGCTAGAGAGGGGATGTCGGAATATGTCTGGCAGAATGCAAATTTGGCAGCAGATAATTGCTGATGTGAATGAAGTAGGTGGCCAGAGCAGGGCATATGATCGGGTGTGCCATAGGGTATGTGAGTAGGATGAAGGTTTTATCCCCTTAGGTGGTGAGTGAGTGTGCTATGTGTCACCTCTTAACCAATGCAAGGGCATGTTATGCATGCCAACATCTATCTACACCCACAGCAGCTGCTGGTTCCCCCTTTGACTTCTCACCTGCATGTGACTGTGATGACCTTGCCGTTGGTAGTGGGATGTGTGCCGCTTCCACTTGTTGAGCCTGCTGGAGCTGCTTTCTCAGGATGAAGTTGTGAAGCATGGCACAGATGGTGAAGATTTCAGTACATGCACTTATTGTACTGCAGGGCTCCCCATATGTATCTAGGCACCAGAACAGTGACTTCAGCAGCACAAACCCATTGGTTGTTTAGCATCCAATTCAGCTGCTTATGCTGTAATTAGCATGCCATGGTGTTTGCCGTGGTTGTGTGGCTCTACACACCATGTAAAACAGTGCTTTACTGCGATGCAAACATGGTATTAGCAGACCATGTAGGGTTTATTGAATCTGCCTGAGTATCTATTTGCAAATGCCAGTATTCTGACTAATTAGAAACATATTAAAGTACTTCCCCATATCCTTCTGAAATGACAAATGGCTTTTTCTGATGGCATCTTTTTTTTAAACAAATTTTACTCAAAACTAGAAACTGAAAGAAAACAACATAAGAGCAAGAAACAGTATTTGTCCACACCTTTCTCATTCTTTATTGAACCAATATGACACAGAACCAGTAGCTGTTTTAACAACAGGCTCAGTATTAAGCAGACTGAACTAAATAAAATGTCACTCTCAAGTTCTAGCTTTTAAATTTCATTTATCAAAAGTCAAATAGGAACCACTGCTCTTTAGCCCACATAATGCTGCCATGAGGCTTGAATTAAATACATCCCAACTCAGGTAAATTGCTAAATATGAGCAAACACTCATGTCTCATTAGCCAGATTTGTTAATCCACTAATATTCCAAAATAAGATCCTCAAAGTAAGCAAAGCCTAGTTAAGTTCTATACTCAGCTCTTACAGGTCATTACCATTACATTGTAGCCCATATAGAACAGTGATTCCTAAAATTACACTATCTTGGGAGACCCAAAGAATCATTGAAAAAAAAAATTAACATAATTTTCCTCAGACTTCATAGATAATAGCATTATACAATATAAGGCAAAAAATAACATTAGTTTAAATAGGCTGTAGAGCATTCACACCTACCAATTAAATAAAAAAACATAACTGTATGGAATGCTAAAAAACATACTTGAATTCTGTTTACCGAAAACCTTACAGTTCTAAGTTACTTAAGTTGCTCTTCAAATGTAGTAGGTACAAAACCCTAAAAAACTGAACTGTGGAGGCAATAGTACACCACAAAAAATGTGGCTGCTTGAAAAGGTACATGTCAGCTCACTACTCACATCTTTTCCAGCTTAGATATTTAGTCTGAGCCCTGCCCCCTAATTACTGAAAAAAAGAAAGAACACTAAATTCTGCAATGTCTACAGAGAAAGGCCCCTGAAGTAAAAATCCACCATAGAATCAGAACTCCTTCAAGTGATTAGCAGCCCATACAAAACTGTACAGTTGACATTTTTTTACATACAAAATTACGAATTTACAAGTACTTTACGTAGCCATCTCCTGTTAACAAGATCGAATCTATACCATAACCACATATATTAAAAAAACGGTCTTACCAACATGTCACTCCAGAATCTCACCCTTAAATTCCATGTGTGTAATACCACAAATAAATGCAACTCGATATAAGATTTCACATTGGGTTAAGTTTCTCATAATCCAATCTCTGCTAAATGTGGAACACTGATTTGGATTCCACCAGACTTATACTCAGTGTTGCCTTCTCCTTGGCATACATCTGCTTTTTAAACCAACCTAAGGGCTCCTTAAACTTCCTTTGAAACAACTGTCATACTTCTTCCTTTTTAGTTGACCTCAATAAAACAATCATCATTTTCTGAGCTTTCATTACCTGTGCTAAACCAATCCATTCCTGCTATACTTGCTTTTGCAGGTTCAAGAAATATTTTGGCACCATTCAGAAAATAACTGAAAATGCAATTTAAATTATCTTAAACCTCAGATGATGTGTTTCACACAGTCTTGTAGCTGTCAAAATGTATTTTTTCCTTGCCATCTCTTTGTACTTCTGCATAGTCCTGGAAACAGAATTCCCTTTTGTTCTTATACATCAGTTTCTTTGTGGGTTGCTATAAACTTGTCTGAACAACACTATTATCTGCTTCCTCCTGGTTTGTTATAAGACTAGAACCCCCTCAACAGCTTACCTAAAGTGATTAGCAGTGGTACACAAAGAGGGAACAAATACTGTATGTGCTGTCCCAATTAAGAGCTCCTTCTTAGGACTGCCAAATCATTGCACCAACTAAAGTCTCATAAACTATAAGCATTCACCCCCACCCCCTTGTTTTCTGGTGCTGATACAAAACAAGAGATTTTTTTTTCAAAATGCTCTGTCATCCATTTCCCCAAGCAGACTCTTAAAGGGGTTCAGTCCTTGCCTGATTAGATACCACCACTGACTTCGCTACCTTTTTATAACCCTACGGGACATGGGTTTCATAGGAGTGTAAAGTGAGGGCCTTTTCTATTTCCTACCCTGCCATTTCATTAGTGCATACAAACTTCTATCTTAACTTCCATTCTTGATAACAGAGCTACTACAGTCATGGCTAAGGATCGAGACTCACTCACTAAGTCTGCACTGAATACTCCAATGCACAACTGATTTCTTCTATGAAAGCAAATCTGCACTTGAAGCTTGCGACACACCTCATGGAGTTCCATTAATTGATTTCTGATCAGTGCAGTGTTGCATATGTTGTAACCGAAATATGGATCACAAACGAATAGCAGTAATTAAAAAAATGCACTGCAATCAGCACAGTATTTTTTCCTTATAGCACCAGTGGTACAGGAAATTGCAATGGATTACAGTTATCTAAATAAATATTTCACATTGGATAAAAGATCTGTACACTCATTTCTAAAAGCAAGTTCTCCAAAGTAATTAAGCACTAGTGGCAGAGTAAGTGGGCAGTTTAGTATGTTAACTTATCCCTAGATATATATATATATATATATATATATATATATATATATATATATATATATATATATTTATATATATATATGTATGGATCCCTATCACAACACCGACACGCCACAAAGCCGACACCCAAAACACCGACACCAAAATACCGAAAACGCACAAAACCGACAACTCACAAAACCGAACACCATAACACCGACACTCAAAACACCGACACACAAAACGTAAACTACACATTACACACAACTATACATGCACTAACCACAACCCAAACCCTAACCGTAAGGTCCGACACTACCAGACACTTACCCTACCCGCACCCTAACCCTAACTCACTTAACCCGCCACTAAACCTAAAGTCCGTCACTATCGCACACTTACCCTACCTGCACCCTAACCCTAACTCACTTAACCCGCCCTTAAACCTAAACTCCATCACTATCGCACACTTACCTTACCCGCACCCTAAGTCTGACACTACCGCACACTCACCTTTTCTGCACCCTAACCCTAAATCCCTCACTATCGCACACTTACCTGTCCGCTCCCTAACGCTAAATCCCTCACTATCGCACACTTACCGAGTCACGCTCACACATTGCCCATGTTGGTGTTTCGGCTGTCGGTATTTCACCTTGTCGATCATCTGTCTCGTCGGTCTTCTGGAGTCGGTCTTCTGAGCGTCGGTGTTTTGGCATTTCGATCAAGTCAAGGGGGCCCATATATATATTTATATATATATACATATATATATATATATATATATATATATATATACACACATTATATATATATATATATATATATATATATATATTTTTTATATATATATATATATATATATATATATATATATATATATATATATGTATATATATATATATATATATATATATATATATATATATATATGTTAAATGCATTCTACCATGAGAAACAATTTATATTTGCTGTACTACAAGGATAAATTGAAGCTAACTAAATATTTTAAATGAAATGAAAGATCTGTGCCCTCTGTTTACAACACAGGTTTCTCCAAACAAATTAGCTATCAGTGACATAGGAAGTTTTCAGCACAGGACAATTCTCTGAATAAATAAAATGACTCTGCCTTTCTGTGTCTAACGTCAGTTTCTCCTAAGTAATTCAATACCAGTGACATAGGAAATCGGCAGCATAATATTGTAACTTTTATGCTTTAATATCTGTATTGTCTTGTTTATACTAGACCATCTTGTTGCATATGTCACAGTATTGTTTTTATGGTGTGCCTCAGTAATATTAGGGGCTGAACTAATCCTCTATTATGTGATCTGTCTGCTGTCTGAGAAAACTAACTGTCTGTAGTTCTTTGTAATGCAGATACACTACTTGTAACAGTGGGGTTTTTATCTTTGGGCTCTGTTGAAACTGACTATAGCCCAGTCAAATAATCTTGTGCCAAAATGTCACTTAATAAACATAACTAAATAATCAGTGTCTGTGGCAACTCTTATTTTTTCCACTGCAGAGAAGAACTAGATGGAGTAAGGGGAACTGCATGCAATGTGAAGAAAAGGTCTTTCTAGGTCACCTCCTTGTAAACTGCACTGAAAGACCTGGGGAAGTTACTGACTGCTATAACGTGGGGAAGTTACTGACTGCTATAGCCTGGAGGAGTTACTGACTGCTATAACCAAGGGGGAAGTTACTGATCGTTACTAGCTATGCCTTACACTGTCTGTCTGTCTCTGTCTTTCTTCCTGTCTGACTCTACTGTTACTATGCTATATATGTTAAACTAAAGATAATACCAGATCTGAAGTAGTTAACTTCATTTATCAGCAACCATTGGGTCTTCAGATCCATATCAGATCCGAGCTGGCAACATTTTATCAAGCATCTTCTCCAAGCTCCTCCCCTTACCCATAATCCCTCACATCTCCTACCTTCACTCAGATCTCATTTGCCGCTTCATGCGTTCGCATTGTGGTCTCTATAGCTCCAAGTTGGGTGTAGTAAATGGAACTTTTGGTATATATATTTAATGTGTGAGAGCAGTTGTTTGTGAGCAACCCTTCCTCCCCTTCATTGTTTCATCAGTTTGGTTTTTTAAAAAAAAAACGTCATTTAGAAAGTTTGCGTTTTTGAGGTAGAGTAGGCCTAAACCAACCCTTGTGTATGTGCGTTTTTGGTTTAGTGTTTTGCTGAGTGGAGTGTGTTTATGGCTGACCAGCCAAAACCAACATTTAAAAAATGCACAGAGTGTGGCCACAAACTTTCACTGGCTGATGGCCATACTCTGTGTGTTATTTGCCTGGGCATTCCCCACATTAACCTGCCATGTAGTGTGTGTGCAGGGTTCACCCCCAGGGCCTTAAAAAAGAGGAAGGTGAAACTGGTAGCTAAGGGCCTGCTACCAGTTTCTGCTTTAGACACGATGGCCTCGACATCGGCTCCAGTAGCCGACCAACCCCCACTCAGGCTGGGACTCAACCTGCCTCTAAGCCTGCTGAGACAGGGACTAAATCAAAGGATAAGGTCAAGAGGGAGAAAGAGAAAAGCGCAGAAAGGCATCTCAAGTGATCTCCGGAGCGGGAGCCATTTCCCAGTCCACCTTCAAAAATTGTTAGGACCACTTCCCCTCGGCTCCATTCCCCGAGGTTCTCCCCGGAGTCGACGGAGCCTTTGGACCAGAAGCCTTCTTCAAGGTCATCTCATAGGGCCAGATTCGAGTCAGTTGCCTCCTTGAGGTCAACTCAGAGTATGTCAGAGGTTGACGTGGATAGGATGATGCGGAGATTCATTTGGACCCAAATCTAAATGGGAGTCTTGCCAGGCCCCTCTCCAGCCAGAGAGGGGACCTCTATGCCCTTCTTCTATCCTATCTCTCTTTCCCCGATCCAACCTGTGGATCCTCAGAGCTGGGGGTTCGGCGTCAACGGTTTCTCCAACCTCGACGCCGGCCATTACCTTGAGTTCCTCTGATCAGACTTGTTCAGATCTGAGCAACTCTCAGGGCCGAGAACAGGGAGCAGGATCCGAGGGAACGGAGATGTCTTTGGCTCCAACTTTGTTGGATCCAAGCCGTTCCTTCAAACCCTGGCTACCTTGGTCTCAACTCCGATCCTCACAACAGAGCCAGGGAGAACTTCTTCATTGCTGGTTGCCAAGGAGGTGCACTCTCCTTTGGCCATCGATGTGGTGGGAGAGGGTTCTCTACCAGGGATTGAGACCCCAGCCCATTGCCTCGGACTCCACCCATACTGCTATGGATTTGGTCATGACTCCCATCAGCTTGTCCCAGGGACAGCCCATGCTAGGGGACCCCCAGGTGTATCTCATCGTGGAACCCCCGTGACCTATGAGCTCTCTTCAGAGAGTCCCAATGAGGAGGCCCCCAGTAAGCATTCATGTAAGAGGAGGCACATGGACTCCCCCGAGTCCCTTACAGAATATACTGACTTGGCTGAAGGTGAGGGTTCTCCCAAATCACCTCCCAAGGATGTCTCCTTTGGAGACATCATGGAAATCCTCTGCCAGAGGGGAGGTTGGTCAGCCCCAAAACCCTCTACAGACAAGTCAGTATTCCTGGAGGCCTTTGACATGGGGATCATCTACATCCTGGTTGTCCCCTCCTGCAGATCCATTAGTGGATCTTATTACTATGCGAGCATAGAAGGAGCCTGACACCATAGAGCCAATACCCAAATGCCCAGACAGGATCCTTTCTCCTCCCACAGACAGACAGGCCTGGTACAAGGGATCCCCAGTGGATGCCATGGTGGTGGCAGCTGCCACCAAGAGAGAACTGGCTCAGAAAAGTTCTTCGGTCCACCCTCTGGACAAAGAGTTAGGGCGGTGGATCGCTTTGGAAAGCAAGTCTTTTCTTCAGCGACGTTTTCCATATGAGTGCTGAATTATTTGACACACATCATTCGACTCCAGTGAGACCTAGTCAAGGAATTCTGTGTGTCACCCCCAGTCTTTGTCACCAGAGGACAAGCCACTGTTCTCAGTGAAAATGTCGACTCTGAAATCTGATTTGAACACGTCCATGTGTCTTCTTTCCCATGCCATGGAAGGAACGGCTAGGGCAGCTGGGACCGACGTAACTATAAGGTGGCACGCTTGGCTCAGACTCTGTCAATTCGCGGACCCCTTCAAGGCGTCATTCATAAATGCTCCCTTTGACGGTTCCTCCCTGTTTGGGAAGACAGTTCATGACACCCTGGTCCAGAGCGAGAAGGATGGGAAGACTCTGTCTGCCATCGGAGTACACTTCTCTAGCCCTCAAAGATACTTTTCTAGGAATCAGAGAGGGCAGAAGAAGATGTGGTTCTGAAAATCTCAGTTTTCCTGGGACACTCAGGACAACTCATCCCCTAGAGGCAGAGGGGGACAAGACAGACACCGTCCCAGAGGCAGAGGGGGCCAAAGAACTTTGGGTCTAGGGAGACCTTCTCGGACAGACCCGTGCACCAACCCTGAGGCGTTGCCTGGCTGTTCTACTCTGGAGATAGTCAGGGGAAGATTGTCATTGCACCTAACAGCTTGAGAGTCCATTACAATGGACCTTTGGGTGCTCCAAATAATATCTAGAGGATACTCCATCCCATTCGTTGCCCCACCCGTCCAAAGTGCCCCCCGGATGTTCCACCCACTCAAAGGGAGGCCACAGTGCACGAAACTTCAAAGCTGCCTTACAATCAGGCCATTGAACCGGTCCCCCCAGATCAGTCCAGATCAGGCGTTTACTCCAGGTTCTTTTTAGTGCCAAAAAAGACGGGGGGCCTCAGACCCATATTGGACCTGTCAACCCTGAACCTGTCTGTAGTCAAGCAGAAATTCCAGATGGTCACCTTGCAGTCCATTCTTCCTTACCTCTGAGAATGCGACTGGATTGCCCGATAGCCCTCCGGGATGCTTACTACCACATCAACATTTGCAGAAGCTCCAGGAGATTCCTTCGCTTCCAGCAGGAAGCCAATCATTTCCAGTTCAGAGCCCTACCCTTTGGTCTCACCACAGCACCCATGGTATTTACCAAGGTTATGGCAGTCGTAGAGGCTCACCTGAAACTTCAGGGAATTCAGGTGCTTCCTTACCTAGACAATTGGCTCCTCACTGCTGCCACCAAGCATCTACTTTACATGGCCAGAGACTCCTTCCTACATCTTGCAGTCAATCTAGGGATTACCATTAACATCTCCAAGTCCCGCTTGAACCTGACACAGACCTTGGAATTCATAGGAGCACAGTTGGACACTCTACTATTGCAAGTTTTTCTCACTCGGGACAGGGTCCAGAACCTACAGGCCCATGTGTCAGTGATCCTCGGCCCCAGAACATCAATGGTGAGTGACGTTCTCCGAACCCTAGGCTCCATGGCCACAGCAATTTCAATTCTTCCATGTGTGTGCCTTCACATGAGGGTGCTTCAGTGGACCCTGGCAGTTCAGTGGTCTTGGTTAGACCTCCCCATGGACTACCCTATATGGATCAGCAAAGCCTGCAAGAGTTCTCTCCTTTGGTGGCTCCCAATCACCGGAAATCTTGGCAGGTCATCCATTCTTAACAACCCCAACCCAAGCCACAGTGACATTGGATGCCTCCCAGCTCGGGTGGGGGGGCACTTTTTGGGAAGGACGGTCCAAGGCACATGGTGCCAGACCAAGACCAGATTGCATATCAATGTTCTGGAGATGAGGGCAGTGCTTTTAGTGTTGCAAGCCTTTCACGCTGCTCTTCCCCCAGGGATGATTTCAGTTCAGTCTGACAACATGTCTGTTGTCTGGTACATCAACAAACAAGGAGGGACCAGATCTTACCCTCTCTGCCGTGAGGACATGAGAGGGTGGGAGTGGACGATTTCCAACAGTCGGTTTCTGATTGCAATGCACATCTCGGGATGCTCTAACATTTTAGTGAACAGACTGAGTCAGGCTATTCTAATGCCATACAAGTGGTCTCTGAAACAGTCAGTAGCAGAAGGGATCCTCCTCATGTGGGGTCACCCTTGCTGTGATCTCTTTGCATCTTCTTCCAACACAAAGTGCAGTGAGTTCTTCCCTCTGATCCCTTCATTAGGGGATTCCCCCAGAGACACTCTCATTCATGCTTGGCCTCCCAGGTTACTGTATGCCTATCCTCCGCTACCTCTCATCCTGAAGTTTCTTCAGAAAGCTTACCGACTGGGGTGCAAAGTAATCCTCATTGCCCTGTTCTGGCCTCGTCAGGTGTGGTTTCCCTTCCTCTGGTCTCATGCTCTAACTCCACGGATGCTAGATCCCTGCCCGGATCTCATCTCTCATTCCTCAGGCATCAGTCCACCCGATCTGGACTGCTTCAAGTTGACGGCTTGGTTGCTCCAGTTCCCTTGATCGCCTGGACTCCCAGTTTATCATCTTCAGTAAAGAGTATTCTGGTGGCATCCCACAAAGCTTCCACTAGGAAAGTTTATTGCAGCAAATGGAAATGCTTCTCTAATTGGGCTTCTCAGAGAAACCTAGATCCTTTTCCAGCCCCGGTTCCTGCAGTGTTGGAGTTTCTGTCCTATATTTTCCAGCAAGGGGCTAGTTCCACTACAGTGAAAGTACAACTGACATCATATCTAATTTTCATGTCAGCGAAAATCTGAATGCTCTGGCCTCTTTGAGATTGTGCAAGGCCTTTCTAAAAGTTTCTTTTCTTTTGCATCCCCCGGTTAAGAATTCCATCCCTCCTTGGGACCTTACCCTAATTCTACAGGCATTGGTGGCACCCCCATTTGAACCAGCAGCGTCAGCAGATTTGAAATTCCTGTCCTGGAAGACAGCTTTTATAGTGGCCATTACCTCGGCTAGAAGTGTTTCTGGGATCCAAGCTTTGTCTGCCGTGCCCTTTTACTTGATCTTTCATAAAGACAGGGTTTCGCTTCGTACAAACCCTTCTTTCTTACCGGAAGTTGCTTCTGAATCTAATATTAACCAGATTATTAATCTGCCTGTGTTCTTTCCAAATTTCCAGAACAAGAGTGAATGTAAACTGCATTTGCTAGATGTTCATAGACAGCTTAGTTTCTATTTACACAGGACTAAACAATTCTGACCAATTATTCGTGTCCTTTTCCAGACCCTTTTTGGGCGAGGTCATTTCCAAGGTCTCCTTAGCTAGATGGATACACAATGTATACTGCAAGTCTATAGGGATAAAGGCCTATCCCCACCTGGTCCTATTAAAGCTCATTCTACCAGATCTATGGTAACTTCTGCTGCCTTTTGGTCTAGGGTGTCTCTTGATGATATCTGTGCAGCAGCGACCTGGGCAAGGTCACATACATTTATTTCTCATTATAAATTGGATTTGATCTCTAGAGGGAGAGCATCCTTTGGTTCTGCGGTGCTCAGGAATATCCTTCCATGAGGGCCTCCCAGGAGTTGTGGTAGCTGGGGACTCTGTCCCACAGGTTGCAGATAAATGAAGTTAACTACTTCAGATAAAGAAGTTATGTACTCACCATAACGTTCTATCTGAGTAATTATACTTTGTTTTCTGCAACCATCCCTCCCTCCTTCCCACAAACCTGTTCTAGGTTAGTGTTATTGAGTTTCTAATAGTTTTATTAGTGGCAAACTCGATCTGAGGAAAGGTAGGCGATGTGAGGGATTATGGGTAAGGGGAGGAGCTTGAAGCTTGGAGCAGATGCTTGATAAAATGTTGCCGGCTCAGATCCGATATGGCTCCGAAGGCCCACAGGTTGCAGAAAATGAAGTATAACTACTCAAATGGAACATTATGATGAGTACATAACTTCTTTTTTAACAACAGAACTTTGGTCATAATTCAGTGTGTACATTCTGCCTAATGTAACAAAGAATAAGCAGTATATATGTTTTTTTCCTTCAACTTTGTGTTTTTACACTTCCAGCTTCAGTATCCATGCCAAGTGATCACTTAAAGTCAGCCTACTCTTTTTCTTTCCTATGAACAAATCAAATACTAAAAACTGTTTTATAACATTCTGCAGTGGCTAATAGCATCTGCTGCTTAACTACTTTTTCCTACAGCTAAGCATGCTTGGAGTGAAAATGTGCATTTTAATAACAATCTTATCAGTGCTGTGCTAGGTTATATCCCTTCTTTGATATATTTAAGGAAATTATTTAAGTGCACTTAAAAAGGTTTTAAATAAAGTTATTGATCAAATCAAGGAAAGGAAGATAAGCCCAATGTTGCACTTTTCAATGTATTTGTGCAAGTTTTCTTCTCAGTGTTTTTTTTTTTGTCTCCCTAGGTGCAGTTTGCCCAAAGCCTTATCAAAGTGATCTCTTTTCTTTAGCTGCCAGCCCAGCAACCAGAAAGGCAGTGACCAGCTTTTGACATATGCCACTCCCCAGTAGAAATAAAATGCTGGAGAAGGCCCATTTGTACCTTACCAACACAAATACTTGTAATGTTGCTTTTTATGTTAGATATGTTAGATTAGTCACAGTAGCAATGGAATCTACAGGAAGAAACCCTTCATCTGATCTCCAGTCTGACTTTCCCACCAGCACCACTATGTCCTTATAAGTAATGCTGTTGCAATAGCTGTACATAAGTCTGAACTTGCCTTTGCTTTGTGGGTTGCCACTAATACTGTCAGTAACCAGTTAGTCACCCTGCAAAGGAAACAGAAATGGCTTTTGGTTGCTCCATTCCCCTTCATCCTGTCTGTAATCAGTATAAGCCTGTTCTTGATGAAGGTTTGTCAGTAGCTAATGTTTTTCAAAGTCTGTGCTTCATGGGTCAAATGTATGGATTCTTCTTAATTTTGCTTTGCATTTTATCTAGCACTTGACTTTCTGCTGTGCAAGTAAGTGAGATAAATATGACAAGTGTTCAGTTCAAACTATTTTGGGGATATGGAATGCTTAAATATAAGTTTCTATCTTGAAATTAGGTCAATGTAATTAATACTCCTTGTCTGCTCAGATCAATGCACTCTGAGTCACTGTGTATGGAAATATACTTATCTATTCCAAATTACTGAAGTAGTCTGACAGCACAAATTGTAAAGTGAGCACAAAAGTTCTTACTTTGTCAGATGACTCTAATTCAGACAGATGGCAAGTTATCTTCTTCCAGGAAAAAGAAAAGACCTCTCACAGCAACAGTATTCTCTAATTCAGAAGCTGCCTTTTTCACACCATTTTGTTTGCTTTAACCAAACAGAAAAAAAGTTAAGGAAAGAGATGGGTTAGTGGTGGGGGTAAAGGGTGAATGTCAAGGTTAGAGATCTAAGTCAAGCTGATTCAATATCATGGTTTATTTATCCAAAACAATCACATAATACCAAATAACTGAACACTTATGTCAATTCTACCTCTCACTTGTATCTGAACTGTTTATCTATGCTTGACAGTTGACACTCTGTAGAATGAGGAAGTAATTATTCACTGAACTTGAGTCCTTTAATCCTTTGAAGATTTGACACCTAGCATACATATTGACATCTCTCTCTCTCTCTCTATATATATATATATGTATATATATATATATATATATATATATATATATATATATATATATATATATGGGTCTACCTGATAACACCGACACTCCAAAACACTGACAACAAAATAACTGACATGAGAAAACCGACAAACAAAGAAAGTTCAAAAACACGAAACTTCACATGCCCGACAAACCAAAATCCCGACAATCAACAAAACAAATACCTTTCCCAAAAAACACACACACAACACAAGCACACCAAAAACCTTACAAACTTACACTAAACCTTACATACACAACTATCTATGCACTAACCTTAACCCATACCCTAACCCTAAGGTCCGTCACTATCGCACACTTACCATACCCGCACCCTAACCCTAATTCACTTAATCCACCCCTAACCCTCAAGTCCATCACTATCGCACACTTACCTTACCTGCACCCTAACCCTAACTCACGTAACCTGCCCCTAAATCTAAAGTCTGTCACTATCGCAAACTTACCTGACCCGCACCCTACCCTAACGTCCATCACTATCACACACTTACCTTACCCACACCCTGACCCTAACGTCTGTCCCTATCGCACACTTACCTTAACATGTCGGTGTTTTCAGTGTCGGGATTTTCAACTGTCGGTCTTCTCCGTTGTTGATCTTCCGGTGTTGGTGTTCTCATCATCGGTGTTGTGCACTTTCGGAGTTTTCAAGTAGACCCATATATATATAGAGGTGTGTGCATGTGTGTGTGTGTGTGTGTGTGTGTGTGTGTGTGTGTGTGTGTGTGTGTGTGTGTGTGTGTGTGTGTGTGTGTGTGTAAAACTTGTCTGTGAATATATAAACATATGTTGACCTTTATACAATCAAAAAAGGTATACATTTAGTTGAACACACAGTTGAGCAAAACTCAAATAATCTGCAGCATGACATTGCCAGTTACTCCCGATCCATACCTGAGTATACAACAATTGATTGAAAACAAAATGCACTGAATGTTCAAAAGCACACCACATCACAAATAACGTAAAAAACATGCATGTACCTTTAGGATTTGCCCCAATGCTGTATTACTTTATATATATATATATATATATATATATATATATATATATATATTGACTTCAGTTTCTGTGATTAGAGTGCAGTACGCTACATTATACTGTAGTCAACTAAAGCATAGTTGACCAAAATGAAAGTGGATTAATAACACCCAAATCCCACACTGACTAAATTGAACAGTCGAAAAATTGTAATGCATGATACTAAAGCTTAACAGTACTGCAACCTGCTTAATAAAACATTGTTAAGCATTATTCTCACATTTAAAATATAAAAAACACCAAAAAAACGATCCTAGGAGGAGATAGTTGTCACCGCTGGTATAACAAGAATAAATCCAAATGAGAAAAACAACAGCAGCAATCAACAAATATGACAATATATAAAAATACTCGAACATAAAAATAAAAGTAGTATTTATTGTAAACGGTAAGTGCTTTTACTTAGTAGCTTCATCAGACCATAGATCACACTGGTGGCAAGCATTTAAAAAGTTTGTATAAACCAATCACATGAAACCTTGGAAAATGACATCACATCCTTTAAATCAGTTGCATGATAACATACAGCCCCTAGTGAGTACATTGGTATCAAACAGAAGTAACCACTAACTCATATATACAATGTATCCAACAAGCTAAATCAACCGGGCGGCCATGGTGGTGCAGCGGTTAGCATTGGCGCCTCACAGCAAGAGGTTCTTCGGTTCGATCCTCGGCTGGGGTGCCTTCTGTGGGGAGTCTGCATGTCCTCCCTGTGGTCGAATGGGTTTCCTCCGGGTGCTCCAGTTTTCTCCCACATCCCAAAGACATGCTGTAGGTGGACTGGACACTCTAAATTGGCCCTAGGTGTGTGTGCGTGTGTGTGCCTTCTGTGGAAGGTTGGGCGCCGGGCTGGCAACTTGACACCGTAAAACTCCACTGCCAATCATGAGCGGACTGTGATCCGTTGTGGCGACCCCTAACTGGGAAAATGCCGAAAGATGAAGAATCCAACAAGCTAAAACAACCAAGCAGTTGACAGAAATTCTCAGTGCATATCACATGTATCGTTCATTTTTAGTTACACAATTATGAATAAAACAACTCCACAAAACGTTCCCAAATCGAAGGATCTAAACACACTTCAACTCCAAACACAATGCTGATGTAATGGTAATAGAGTCTTTTTCTTTTTGCTTAAAGCCACTCCATGGAATAAAAGTTTGTTTGTTTGTACCACAGCAGTATCGTGATCTGAGTTTTGGTTTACTCAAGTGCTTTTTACGTTTTATTGCCATCGGCGGTTCACGCAAGTTGTGTTTGGACAATGCTGATGTAAAACCAAATGATAAATGAATTTATTTTTAAGCCGTTTGACAAACACTTTTTGTCAGAGCATTCTCCAACTTCTTCAGAATACAAACTGAACAAACAGTGCCACTCCCCAATCATTCATATAAATACCCCTGTGATTGTCTTGATCACATGATAACAAGTACTTTCTTAAAAACTTTTATATGCTTCTCATTAAAACTTATACTGGTTAAAATCAATTCCCTGTCTACTATTTCACAATAAGATCCACCACAGAGGATCCATACCTACAACCCCCGTATAATGTTATACATGTAGTTCATGAGTTACATAGCAATATATTTCTATTAACAAACACTCTTTCCATTCTACGGAAGCAGCAATTCCTCCCAGCCGCAAGGGAAATGCCGCCTCCTCTGGAATGAATAAACTCTTGGTCTCAAGGACCAAGAGATCACAAATCACATCAATTATTTTAAAAAAAGTATATATTGTAGTCAGGCTAATGACACTCTCTAAAGTATAACTTGATTCAATATGTGTTCATAATTAATATAAATAACAGCTGATTGAATCTTATATCATGTTCATAGGTTCATAGGTTCATACTAGGCTATCTGCCCAAGGGCATTTATAAGCCTAGCCCATAGTTATGTGGCTTTCACCACCCCTTTAGTTTAAATAAAACTATGCCTATTATTTTGCTATGCCTCTGTCAAGCAGTGACACTGAAGTAATCCCTGGGGTATATCTGCGATCTCCCATCTCCCATGTAAAACCTTTTTGTACATTCAGCTACTAAGCTGGTCCACATTAAACCTACGATATTTAAATTTAATATTGCCGACAATGTTGAAATTACATTAAACCAAAAACGTTAGCGTAGGCATATATATTAAATATACACGTATTGAACATATACATATACATTTGATCAAACTGTAAAAACTCCCATCAGATTGTACATAAGTCTAGAAATTGTTATAACACAACAAGACTACTGAGAATAATATATTAAAACAAATATATACACTAAAACATATAAACCTGTCAGTGGTTAAATGTTGTATAACCCACTGACCCATGATTAACCATTCTATTATTGTACCCCGGAGATACATACTCCCTATGGATGGAAATAACTGAAACAAATATTAGAGTTAAACTAATTCTATTAAATGGCAAAAGGTAATTATAATATTCATGAAGGCAATATTTGATTACATCAAATAACTACATTAACCCCCAGTAATGTATTCCTGTATGGGACTGGGTAACTCCTTCCATATACCTGCCCCTCCCCACCTTCCTTAACAGAAGATGAACTCAACTATAAGCATAACCTCTTATGCTGTAAACCCTGATGCTGTAATATACCAAAACCCCCAACTCTATGGCTACATTTCACTTCCCTCAAATAAACATGCTAAGTTAGATGTCCCATTAAGCCCATCCAGGAGGAGAGTAATCCAGTTTTCCAGTGCCACCACACCTCTGTTTCTGTTGGAGCCGGAGGCCGTCCACCCTCTGTAAGCTGGGATCTGACCTGACTTATAACAATAAAAATGAAAAATTCTGATGATCTGCATGGGTATGAATGTTTGGCCAGGGCATCTCTAATTTATCTGATTGCATATTGGTGCTCATATATACGTTCCTGTAATTTTCGGTCAGACTTTCCTACATAGAAAGCCGCACAACAAGCACATAGTGCTAGATAAACTACCTGGGTGCTATTGCAGTTGTATTTCCCAGTCAAATAAAATACTGAGTTCTGAATGGCAAAACTAGACCCTGTTTTAATGTATGCACAGTAACGATACATATTGCATTTATGCATGCCTAGTCTACTGATGAAAGGCCTAGGTTTCCTTTGTAAAATTCCTTTAATATTTAATCCTCTCCTATAGACAACCCTAGGGTGTTCGACCAGAATCTTACATGTAGATTCATTCTGAGTTATTAAATCTCAATTTTTCAATATAACAGTATAAATGTTCCTAGCATCTAAGGAATAGGTTAAAATAAAATTATTTGATCTAAAGTGAACCTTTACTGTATTGACAGATAGTACCACCAGTTCTATTTCCCTCTGCCTCAAAATAGGGAAATAGTACCCCAAGGTTCTTTTGCCTGTGACTTCTTTAATTAATTCTCTTACTAATTCCTGAGGATAACCTCTACTGAAAAAGAGGTTGGCTATTAGGTTACATTCCTCTTCGAAATCTAGATCACTAGATGTCATCTGGGCCGCTCGGACTAACTGGCCTTTGACTATGGATCTTTTCTGTGTGAAAGGATGGGAACTCTCAAAATGGACGTAACTGTTGGAAAAGGATTCCTTTCTGTGGATCCTAGCTTTAAAACAACCCAACCTGAGATCCTTCCTTAGATCAACATCTAAATAAACTATTCGGTCTGAGGCCATACTATAAGTGAATTGTAAAAATTCAGTAGTGGAAATGAGCTGAACTAGGGATAAAGCATTCGCCTTCGTTCCCTTTAGCATAATAAAGATGTCATCCAGGAAGTGAGTGTGCAACAATACCACATCCTTGAATAAGGGATTATTCATAATATATTCTCTCTCCCAGTATGCCATTACCATGTTAGCTACACTTGCCCCACAAGGGGATCCCATGGGTACTCCCACTAACTGCAAATAATATTTGTTGTTAAAAGACGTATAGTTGTTGGATAAAATTATATCCAACAACTCATTCACTAGTGAAATTTCATTATTGGGAGCTCCCTTCCTAGTTAATAAAACTGGGATCCACTCAAGGGCCACTGGGTGGGGAATAGATGTATATAAACCCCTTACATCTACCGTTAAAAAGTGAATATCCTCACTAAATAGTGTCTGATTGACCATAGACAAAAAGCCCAGGAGTCCTTGGTAATTTGGGGTTCAGTGGTTACATATTTCTTTAAAATGGAATCTACCACCGCTTTAGCTACTGCATATGTCACACTACCCCTGGCACTAACTAGGGGCCGCATGGGAAGAGTTCAATGAATTTTTGTGAATCTTGGGAGCTCCAAATATTACTGGGATCCTATGCGTAAGCGGAAAAATATAATTGAACAGATCCAAATCCATTGATCCATTCATAAACTTGTCCCTGTAATAATAGAATGGTTAATCACGGGTCAGTGGGTTATACAACATTTAACCATTGACAGGTTTAGTTTTACATGTTTTTAGTGTATATCAATATACATTTAATATATTATTCTCAGTAGTCTTGTTGTGTTATAACAATTTCTAGACTTATGTACAATCTGATGGGAGTTTTTACAGTTTGATCAAATGTATATGTATATGTTCAATACGTGTATATTTAATATATATGCCTACGCTAACGTTTTTGGTTTAATGTAATTTCGACATTGTCGGCAATATTAAATTTAAATATCGTAGGTTTAATGTGGTCCAGCTTAGTAGCTGAATGTACAAAAAGGTTTTACATGATATAAGATTCAATCAGCTGTTATTTATATTAATTATGAACACGTATTGAATCAAGTTATACTTTAGAGAGTGTCATTAGCCTGACTACAATATACTAGTTTTAAAATAGAATTGTGATTTATGATCTCTTGGTCCTTGAGACCAAGAGTTTATTCAGTCCAGAGGAGACGGAGTTTCCCTTGCGGCTGGGAGGAATTGCTGCTTCCTTAGAATGGAGAGTGTTTGTCAATAGAAATATATTGCTATGTAATTCATGAGCTACAGGTATAACATTATACGGGGGTTGTAGGTGTTGTGGTGGATCTTATTGTGAAATAGTGCACAGGGAATTGATTTTAACCAGTATACGTTTTAATGAGAAGCATATAAAGGTTTTTTTAAGAAAGTACTTATTATCATGTGATCAAGACAATCACAGGGGTATTTACATGAATGATTGGGAAGTGGTACTGTTTGTTCGTTTTGTATTCTGAAGAAGTTGGAGAAAGCTTTGACGAAAAGCGTTTGTCAAACGACTTAAAAATAAATTCATTTATCGTTTGGTTTTACATCAGCATTGTGTTTGGAGTTCAAGTGTGTTTAGATCCTTCGATTTGGGAATGTTTTGTGGAGTTGTTTTATTCAGTTTTTTTCAGTTTCCCTAGTTTGTCCTGTGTGTTAGTTACACAATTATCACTAGCTAACAGTCCTAAATAGACTGTTCTATATAATATAAAAATATATAAAAAATACATGTCACTATTTATAGCAAGGCATTCATTGACAAAAATCTTTCTTTGTAAATATAATAGTATAGGCAAATGCTTAATCACTTTATATCTGTGAACACAGACTGTTGATGGCAAAAAATAAAATGGGCCTGTTTGGAGATATAAGGAAATAACATATATATATATATATATATATATATATATATATATATATATATATATGTATGTATATAGAAGCACATTTGCGCATATGAATACATCTCTCCATGGACTCTATAGAAATAATATGTATGTAAAAGTGCCATTGTGCTAATAAATGCATTTCTGTGTAGATCGTAAAAACACCTGTCATTCAAACATGTGTTCTAACACAACTAATATAAGTTGTTATAAAGTCATGTCGACTAATATATAAGGACATCGTGTTCATGTCACATCACATAAGTGAAATCACTAGCATGGGCAATCTATCGCTCTAACTCAAGTACTCAAGTCTACTTTATATATATGAACACAGACTGTTGATGGCAGAAGAAAAAGTATAAAGTAATAAAATATATATAAGAGCACCATTGTGCAGATAACTACGTCTCTCTATAGGCAGTGAGGACAACTGTCACCCAAACATGTATTCTAACATAACGAATATTAGTTGTTATAAACCCATGTTAATATATAAAAACATTGTATTCATGTCATGTCTTATGAATATAATCATTAGCATAAGCAGCCTATCGCTCTAACAGTTGAACGATACCATACATTTTTTTACAAACCAGTCATGCTTTCCTTAGGTTTGTAAGTACAAAAAATAATCACTAAAAAATTGCAGTATAACATTAGCAATATCATAAAATAACAAAATTATTTAGTTATGAAACATCAAAATTAAGATGCACAAAACATTATTCTTTACCCATCATGCATTAATAGTGTTATCTAAAATCAAATGTAAATTATGTAAAAATCCATTCCCTATAGCTGATGGGAGTAAAGTGCCCAAACCAACCATAAGTGTAGCAGTGGAGCCCACATATAAATGCACTGGAAATAAGCTTTCAATGCACAAGCATGGGATGCACAAACATAAAAAGCAGCACCAAACTATCTCACCCCAGCAACAAAAAGCAACAGAGAAGCAAAATTCACCCCAGATTACAGCCATGGCAGACAAATCCAACAACCAAAACATGCAGACCAACAAACATCAAATCATCATCTCCCACTAGAAAACAGACTACCATAGAAGTAACGTCCAGAGATATCAGTAGAGACACATCCATTGTAATTGTAAGTACACAGCGACAATACATTACACAATAAATAACGCCAAAGACATAAACGCTTAACAGATATTATTTGTAAAATTGCCTGGCATTCCTCAAAAATCTATACATTATACCAGATATTATCATAAAAAGTTAATAAAATAATTTATTGTTGAATGGATGTTGTATATGTCATTGACTAACTAGTTTACCAATGCGAACTTGTCACATGGCACCAAAAATACGATGTCATCAACAAGACATCATTGACACTATTGAATAGGTCTGAATCACTAGTAATATATAAATCTGTACAACCTTACTTAAATTTACAGAACTAAGAAAAAACTCATTTTATTCAAAACATATACTAGCTCACATGTCAAAAATCTATTAATTAATCTGCCATAAGGCATTCATGCAAAAAATATAATTAAACTGAATAAATACCCTTCATGCCTTGATAATATACAAAGAATATATGTAAATATATGTGAAAAGCACATTTAGGAAAGATGGGTATATAGCACATCAACTAACCATAACCAAAACAATAACTCTATAATATATAAACATATAACGAGTTATATGACAAGGTTTTGGTTTTGGTACCTTTGCATTGTTTTATCCTTTTTATCTATTCAATAGTGACAATGATGTCTTGTTGATGTCATTGTATTTTTGGTGCCATGTGACAAGTTAACATTGGTAAACAAGTTAGTTAATTACATATACAACATCCATTCAACAATAAATGATTTTATTAACTTTTTATGATACTATCTGGTATAATGTATAGATTGAGGAAAACATACTGGACACAATCATCCTGCCACATGGGACATATGGGCTCAGACCACCACAGTGAAAAAAACTTCTCCAAAGTACTCACGCCTCAAAACCGAAATAAAAAAAAGCCCCCGGCCTGTGGAAAATAATGGCCCAGACCGCAGGGACTTTATAATAAATTCTATGAAGACCTTCAGGAATTAGCAAAAAACTACGGGCACTCATAAATCTAAAAAGCCCCCTTCGAGAGAAAATTGCACAGGACACTAGGATAACTCCACAGGTTTTCTTTAGTTATAGATGTGTCCCGGCTGCGTCCTACATGAACGTGTATAGTCATCCCTTTGGCAAAACAAAGTGCCCACAAATTACCACATAGGTGACTCAGTGGCATACCGCCTGCTCAGAGGTGATCTGTGCCTGACGATAAATCCATGTCCAACCCAGAATTAATGGACATGCTGCACCTCAGAAAATGCTACATCGCTGAGAGACTTGAACCTCAGCACTGAAATAAATAGGACATGC
>NC_056744.1:640513426-640645926 GCF_019279795.1 Protopterus annectens | reverse complement strand
CATCATGGCAAAAATGTCAAAGTTAGAGAGAAAGACTGTAAAAAGGTAAAAATGCTACCACATTATCTATCAGTCTTGCGGGCTTTATAAATACCACATATTCCCTTTTCACTTTGCATTTTCTCTTCATATGCTTGATTGAGATAGAATTCTATTAACTTCACAGCTCTGCCTCACCAGGGTTACCATGCACTGTAAGGGCTTTTTTATATACCCCCTTTATTTTGTCCTTTATGAGCAGACTACAGGTGATGCAGATCACTGCATATTTTCTGTTATCATTCTCATCTGTCTGTCCTGTACTGATGGTTAAGCTTCCTCACATGAATCTCGGGCAAATTTGTTCCCCTGCCACTAGGATGACCCCAGTATGAAGGCAAGAGCCAACTGGGGGGTGCTGTCTTAAACATAGCCTGGAGGCTGTTTGTTCCCTTACCAGCATCCTGGCAGTGAGGGTGCTTGCACATGAGACCTTGACTTTTCCCTTCACGGCTGATATAAGCATCTCACCTGCATCACCAAATGGATCTCCTACACCCTGCATCCATGCATATGCTTCCACCCACATGCAGTAGTGGCTACTACTATCACCTGATTGGAAGTGCCAAGTCCATATCCCCAGCCCTGGCCATTTTGGTATCACTCAAGCTGTTTGCATTGTAGCAATCAGTTTATCACAACCATCTCTCTCCTCAGGATGGGTGAACCTGGGTAAGCCAGTCACTACAGTCTTGTCTCACCTGGCTTTGCATGGCCTGAGCCACTATTCAGACTCAGGTTATCCGGGTCATAGTCATGACTTTATCCCTCTATGCCACAAAGTTGGGCTTCTGTCTGTTTTGGTAGTTTGCATCTTACTTTCATTACACTTAAGTGATTTTTGCTTACATTTGGTTCAATACTATTCATTCAGACCTCTTTTGGGAGAGAACTGAGATAAGACAAGAAAGGACTATTGTTTTTCCAGGCAGACCATTATCATTGGCAAATGGCTACCATCCAGACTGAAATGAAAACCTGGAAACCATCTCTTCCCTTAGTAAAAATTTTCTGTATAGTTTCCAAGCTGAAATGGTAATACATGACAAGAAGTAACTAGCGAGGATGCAAAGGTCGCTGTGTAGTTATGATGTTAAGTTTCATTCCCTCAGTGTCACCTATTATGATACTCTATAGCTCTCTGAATAAGTACTCTTAAAGATCACTGGCTATGTAAATTACATTTTCTTTAAATTTTCCAGGCTGTATTACATTTGCATTTAAATTCTGATTATGGATATATGAAAAATCCTAACACAGGTTGCATTATTTCATCCTTCTGTTAAAATGTATTAATATTTCAATTTATTTTGATAGGGTGGAATGGGACCTTGGTACTATAAACCAGAAGAAGTTCGAGATGTTTTACAGCATCTACAAGAAACAAATGGAGGAGACAGAGAAATGCCCAACAAGTGTTTATAACAGAATTGTATCTCATAAGAGGAGTTTTTTTTCACTCAGTTAAAAAATATTTCAGTTACATATCTGTATATTTGTCATTAACACACACATACATACATATGATGTAAAGAAAATAACCCTTGACAATTTATTTTAAAGACTTTTTTCTTTCTGAGCATACTGCTGCAATCTTGTTATAAATATATATCCCTACATGATGAATGTACGATTTACTTGGAGACAATAAATAACACTGCATTTACACTCTAAGCTGAGTCTAAACAAGGCCTGTATTTAATCTGCATTTTTATTTTTGCCTTGTTGCCCTTCCTTTCAAAGCATTTGCACATCCTTAATTCCACAAATATTTTTTCCCCTAAAGTAGCTTTTGAAGATGTTAGCACAAACCCTTCACAGAAACCAACCACTTTTATTCTGTTTGCTGCCTTAAAGCAGAGTACGTAGCATATCATTCATGAACCTCTTACACAAACTTTGCTTTTTATGAAACATCATGCATACACTAGGTAAGGGGTACCATAGTATATAAACAGCTGCCCATAATTTTTTCCATGATTATAAAATCACTTTTATGTTGTTTTGTTATTCAGTAAGGAACACAGCTTAGAATGCAAATGCAGTGTTCTTTGCACTATCCAGTAGATGCTTTTAACTGCCCTTTTAGTTGTCATTTTCAGTCATTAATTTCATCTACTTTGCATACAGTTACATAACAGATGTGCTTTCTGTGCAACTTTTTATGGTCACATAGCTGTACTGTAGGAAATTCGTTATTGACAGAGGCAATCTTTATACCGACAGCAACTGATATGCAAAATTCCCTCAACAGAAAACCTTCCTAAACTGCTGAACTGTATATTTTTTTCTGCATTTAGAGTTGCAGTAGTGGGACAATGTACTTAACATTCCAAAGGTTGGTTGTTTCAGGTTGTTTAAACAACAAATGCATCGTTGTCTGGCTGCACAATGATATACCATGTCTTTTTAAACATTTTTTTTTTGGAATGCATCTCAGAACTTTGCCTTAGCATTTTCTGTGTTTTTCAGCAGTGATTCACTGTAATGCAGAGCAATCTTCATAACACTGTTGAACTTATGACACACCATTGTAAGGAATGTAGCCATGCAGTGGTGCAGCATATAGCCTTGTCTCCTCACAGCAAGAAGTTGCCAGGTTTGATTCTTGGCTGGGGTGTCTTTTGTGTGGAGTCTGCATGTCCTCCTTGTGTTCGTGTGGGTTTTCTCCAGGTGCTTAGGTTTCTTCCCACATAACAAAGACATGCAGTAGGTGGATTGCACACTCAAAGTTGCCCACAGATATGAGTACTCACGCTCCCGTGTGTGTGTATATCTGTGTGGTATATAAGAACAACTGTGGAAGGGCTAGCCACTCGACAGTGTGAACATTGCCTCTAGAAGATGGTCAGTGTTGATGCGACTCCCTGATCCCATATGCAAAAATTGGAAAACGGGAGTTATGGATGGATGGAGCTGTAGAGTGATTGTGTTACAAGTTAACCTACATATATTAATATACCTTTGATGTACACAAAAGAAACCAGCAATGGATCTGAGAGAAAGCAGAACTGTTAAAGGGAAGGAAACATGCTATCAGAAGAAGGATGCAGCAGTAACAGTGGGTGAAACCAGGGCAGCTAAGAACCACAGTGCCTTATTAAGAAGCACGTATTTTATCATAAATTAAAACTGTGTTTTGCAGTAGAACATTAGAACTTTTTATGCACATAGAAATTCATAGTGGGTTCGTAATGAGATGTGGCTTAGATATAACTAGGTACAGCACTGTAAAGGAGAACTGCGGATAGTCTGTGTAATTCCACTGTCTTTTATTTGCTTGTTTCCAGGGAGCACCTACAAATGCATTTCCTCAGCATTCCCATTATTCTGGTAATATCGCATGACCACCTTTTGGTTACCAATCAAAGTCTTCTCTCATGTTCATTTCCTGTTTTACCATTATTGTTATCTGTATTCATATTCTAGAGGCTTCTACACATGCATGTTCTAGCATTTCTGTTATTGACCTTTGACCATTATTCAATAGTTTACTGGACTCCTGCCTTGTCCTGCTTTTATTTGGAGTTTCCATTCTATCACAGATTTTAAAGTAATCTGATAAAGTCCTGTCCTTCCCTTCAGTCCCCCTACAGACTCAGTAATGAAGGCATTAAACAGGCAAGGTTACCCAATGACAGAATCCTTAGGTAGCACACTGGATTCCCTACTTTCATGTGACTCTGCTCGGTCTGTTTACTATGTTTAATTGTGTTAGTCACATGACTTGCCTCTAGGACTGCATTGGCCCATGTTCTTAGATATTTTGCAAGACAGTGCAACTACGTGCACTGTGAAGAAAATTTCATAACAGTAAGAAGTCAGCTATAACAGCAGACAAATGCAGAAAATGAAATTTTTGTATTTCATAGCTCTTTTAAATAGTCTTTCCTTAAGTTTAACCACACTACCTGAGATTTTCATTTGTTTCTGTGCTGCAATTCTTCTAGATAGAGATTGCATTTCTCTCTACCTCAAAGAGAGACTCATTCCCTCTGCTCCCCTGAAGTGCTCCATCAATGACTGGATGAAGATGCAAACATTTGCATTTATATCATTTAATCCTGTAGGATGTTTCCTGTCACATTTAGATTCCCATTTTAATTTTCTCTAAGAATTATGTTCCACTAATGCACTGGCATTTACTGTCCCCTCATTCTAAAGAAGGTGCTCAGGTTAGAATCAGTGATGGCAAACCTATGATACATATCAAAGGTGACGCACCACAACGTTTTGGGTGACACACCAGCATTCACCAACACCCGAGTTACCAAAGAAACTGAATGAACAGAAATACGAGAAATATGTGACCCTGCACTTATCTATTGAAACTCGGCAACAAAAATGTCATTAATTGATGTTAATCAAATCAAATGCAATGTGTTCCATATTTTTTTTCAGTTCAGTTCAAAATTACTATTAAAAGTAGGATCATTTTTGGTGCACTATTTTAAGCCCAGTTATCAGAGCACATATTGTTTTCTCTATTGTAAGTCATTGATTTTTCTTTTACTTTTATAATACATAGCAGCACACATGATTAGACTGTATTTTTTTAAATAAATGAATATGTAAAGACCTGTTTCTGTTTTGTTCGGGGCAGGTGACAAACCAGCAGAGTCAAGCCAGGCATTTTCTGAATTTTTAACAAACCAAGCCCAAAAGGTTCACCATCACTGGTTTAGATCCACTGCCTTCTCCACTCACTATGAATTCACAAAACAAAAAAATGATTGGTTAAACAAAATGATTGGTTGGTTTTCCACCTGCTTCCATTCTTCCTTTTGTACTTTACTGTTTTACTTGCAGTCGTAGTGTTCACTGACCTAAAATATTTTCTGTTTTCCTGTCCTGTGACACTTTTTCCAGTCTATATTTATCCTAATTGTGTTTTTACCTGCCTCTGTTTATATGGTAAGCTAGTCTGTCCTTCTGTTGCTGTATTTCTTTTCATTTTCAGAAAGCCACTTTTTTTACTGTAACTTTCCTGGTCACTTCTTTTAGGAATTGTTCCTTAGTGGTTCTGCTGCTGTATTTGACCCAGATACACTTTACATTATGGCTTTGCTATAGGAGATCTTTATTAAAGAACTGCATCTGGGGCTTCACGTCAGCTGTAAACATTTGCTATTTCACTAATTAACTTCTGTTTTGTTTGAACAGAAACTCAAAGTGGCCAACAGCAGGCAACGGGAATATATTAAGAAAAGGAAGGAGCAGTTTTGCATTTTCTTTTATATAACAAGCCATAAACTCTGAGAGAAACGAAGCTGTTACACTAAAAGGTTAGGGTTAAGTAAACCAGCAAGTGAGATAGTTTCAAGAATCATCCCTTTCTAGACAAAAACAGCTAGAAGATTTAGTAGTGAAAAATCAACAGCACTGTAAACCGTATGGTGCATGTGTGTTCTGTGTGTGTTAGATTTAAGGGTCTTCAGTTGCCTGAGACTCTCACTAGCAGTGGTATAGGCCTCAACCTCTTTAGCTAATGGTAGTGCTTTCAGAAATGTAATGTGCCTGTAGCACCTTACATGAGGTCTGTGTCCATTCTGTTAGTATTTTATTGCATATACACATGACATCACTAGCAACTAATGGCAATGAACTACTTTCTTATAGAATCTTTCAGTACCCCATTCTCTTTAGTGTGCTGTGGACACCCCTCTCCAGAACATACACTGTTCCCACTGATGTCAACCTCTTACCTTTACAGGCCAAACACCTACAAGTCTGCCACTGCTGAGGACATTCCAAAGGCTGGGATATTTAAGGGGTGTCTGCTGGTGCAACTTATGATAGACCATTGTCAGAAAAGCACAGCAACGGGGTCACCGTTATCATCTCATTTCACATCTATAGCATCACACAAGAGGTACAGCAAGTAGGGGCGCAAGATTGTCCTTTGAGTTTGAGTCTGAGAGGATAACATATTGTTGTTTCTATACAACAGAACTCTGATGAAGGTGTCAAAGAGAAGTTAAGATACCTAGCATCCACCCTGGAGGACCAATCTTTTGGAAACACCCTGTGGCAGTGTAACGAAAGGAGAAAGACAAATAGTGACTGAAAAATTACTTATATTCTTCCCAAAAAAGACTATAAAAAGTGTTCTCTGCCATGTAGCCAACTCCTGGGCTATTCAGTCACTATTTAGCACTGTTGAAAACACAGTTATAGCTAAATTGGCTCACCCAGCGACTTCTACACTCACCTTTAAAAACACAAGATTTTTGGCCATTTTCCATAAAAAAATTGCTGATTCAAAACTCTAAACCCAACTCGACCATTCAGGTGGCTGCCTTACAGGAAAACTCTAGTCCTTTGATTACACCAATATGCCATCCTAACATGGAATTTAGGGCTCTGTATTGGTTTGTTAATCATTGTTACCATGTTTAGCCCTAGGTATCTGTACACAAAACAGTTCCACACAGGTAATGCACTATTTCATTAGTATTCTGGACTGCACTCTGGAAGCACTAGGCCAGATAACTGATGATGAGAAACCTGCTTCCATTGGGCAGCAGGTAGCAGCTGCCAACAGTACCTGCTGTCACATAGTCAGGGTCATATGTAAGTGAATATCTGATGTCACATGCTGGGGTCATATGTAAATCAGAATGTGCTCTCACATGGGATCATGTGTAAGTGAGTATCTGATGTCACATGCTGGGGTCATGTGTAAGTCAGTATCTTTTCTCAGATGTGGGGAGGGTTGGCATAATGGCTAATGTCTTCAACTCATAGGCACAAGGTATAAAGTTTAATTCTAATGTCAGGTTATTAGTTAGGCTTAAAATTACTTTTCAGAGCAGTTAGCTTATTATGAACCAATGTGTTCTTATATTTTATTTTTTTTATTTTATGGTCAGTGTCATGTGCAAGTCAGTACTTGTTGTCAGACAATCAGGGTTACGTGTGAGTCTGTGGATACTGCTTATCCTCATGAACTTCTTATATTTTATTTTTTTTATTTTATGGTCAGTGTCATGTGCAAGTCAGTACTTGTTGTCAGACAATCAGGGTTACGTGTGAGTCTGTGGATACTGCTTATCCTCATGAACTGCTACAGATAATTAGCAAGGGAGTCACAATGATAGAGAAGCTGATAAGGTAATTAAAACCCTTAAATGGACAGGCAAAATCTTTGGTTACAGTCAGGGTATATCACAGGGCTCTGTCCTAGGCCCTTACTTGTTTAGATTGTATCTTTCAGACCTAAGTTTTTCATCTGAAGTGTTCTACAGTCTATAATGCAGACAACTTGAAAATGGGTAAACTGATTACATGTGTTACAGATAAGGCATGTCTGCAAAATAACTTGACTAAATTGACCATTTGGGCACAGGAGAATGATATGCTGATAAATACATCAAAAAAAAAAACATATGAGGTTTGGTAGGCATAAATTAAAAGGTGAATATTTAATACAGCACACAGTGATTGAAACTGTAGACTCATTTAAGGACCTGGGTATATGGGTAAATTCAGCTATGAGTTTTTCTAATCATATCAACCAATTGGTTAATGATAGTTATAGAACTGTAGGTTGTATAAAAAGATTTATAAAGCCTAGGAAATTAAAAATAATTATGTCATTGTTTGTTAGTTACATTCGACCCAAACTTGAGTATGGAATAGCAATACGGAAACCCTATAAGAAAACAAGCATGAGTAAACTGAAAAGAGTACAGCAGAAATATACCAAGGGCATCCATGGATGTGACAATGTAAGTTATTATAAAAGACTAACATATCTGAATTTGTACAGTGTCTTTTATGGCTATCTAAGAGGAGATCTTATTCAGGTATATAGGACATTTAGTGACAACTACCTCTGGAAATGTTTAGGGTTATCAAAAAGTACCAGAGAATCATCAGACAACCTATGTAGAAGATTTTATAGGAATGAGAAGTGTACTAATTGGTTCTCCAACAGGGTAGCTGATGCATGAAACAGACCACCAAATTAGATTAAAGCAAGTACTAGTTTATGTATTTTTAAGAATAGCCTGGATACTTGTTGTGGGAACAAGTGTTTTGGTATATTGGCAAGCTAGAAGGGCATTAATGCCCATGCTTCAAATATTTGTATGTGTGTATGTAAAAAGGCAGTCTGGAGAGAAATAGGATTAAAAAAATATGAAATGCTACTAAAAATGGATAACAATAACTAATAGTGTCAATACTTTGTGCTCCCTAACCTGATTGTGGTAAAGAGATATTGTCCACAGAGAAGCATGAATTTGACTGAGAAGCACCTCACTGACTGTGGTAAGGTGTTAGTGCAGTAAAACTAATAGGAAAACAAAGAGGGGCAGGCTACTATGGGTCCTTCCTCAAGGAAATAAATCGCACAACTTAAGATCCTCTCATAGAAAGAAAAATAACAAGTCAGTAATAGAATCAATGCTTTAAATGGTGACAGAAAAAACGTGAGGAGTTGATGATGGTGTCCTGACTGTGCCAAATGGTAGAGTTAATACTTAGCTTGCAAAATTACAATAGTCATAAAAATACATAGATTAAATATAGTATACAAAACTACTTTCTCTTCTTAGCAAATTTTCCAATATAACTGTGCACTCAGATTGATCTCAAAGGTTGAAAACAATAATATGCTATTCTTTAATTACATCAGAAAGCCGAAAGAAAAAAAATGTGACTAATTTGGTATCATCAATAAACAATGAAGTGCTAAGACAGCTGTAGGACATAGTGAACAAATATGCAAAGATATCTGCCAGAGTGCTACCGAGATCAGAGAAGACATACTTTATATAACTGCAGATGTGGTAGCTGCCGCTAAAGGCAAAAATTTTAAAAAACATGTCTCATAGGACCAGACAGACTTAAACAAAGCCTGACTAAACTCGCATGCAGCCACATCCCAGACTTATGGCAACAGACTGTAGATGCAAAAATTCACAAAAAGGGAGTGGTCACATCAGATCCTAGCAATTTTAGGCCCATCAGTCTGACCTGTTTGTTGTTTAAAAGTAAGGACAAAGTCAAAATGAAGCTTTTCCAAAATTGCATGAAGGGGCTGCTTCTGTTAGATGTGGAACAGTAGAGGAAATATTGTCTTTTTAAATTTTTTGGTATTCTTTGAAGATGTAAAAGCAACAGGTTATGACAGAGCCTAAAAGTGAAGTAGTGCAGAAAGTCACTGGTGTTTAGAATTCATGGTTTGGAGTTTTATTACATCTCACAGATACCATCTTGACTGGCCACTAAGCTACTTTTTAAGACTGTAGGATCATCGGCCTGCACAAAACACACAATACTTTTTCTGCTTCACAAATAATGCTGTTGTCCATGTGAAAACTGACACATCCTTCTGATGAGATTTATTTTTCCGTTTGATTCATTATGTAGTATTAAATATATGAAACATTAGAATAACCTCTGACATCTTTTTGCCAGGAGGCACCCTTCAGCCCTTTTTAAGGTCCTATATTAATAGTGGCTAGTTTCATAGGTCCACCTCGCTCTTCCAGTCTGAGTCACTTAAGTAGAATGCACTCCTCTATCTCCCTTCATGTAGGTCTCCACATGCACTCAGTCACCATCTTCCTTCACAGCGGCAGGTATGTGTCATGTGATAAGTTTCTATTTTACAGTACAAATTAAAACACACAATATATGTTTTATAGGTTATTTAAATGTTTTATGAAACTATTTATTCACTTGATGCAACAAAAGGGTTAATTCATTAACTCATTTTTCAATTATGATGTCATCAATTTTATGACTGGGTCTGATATAAATTGAGTCAGTCTTGTAAAGTTTTGTATCTGTTTGTTATGGTATTCTGAGGAAGTTTTTATTAAAAAAACGAAAGCGCTAAATCAACATAGTGTGGATTCCGTCTTGTCTTTCCTTTCTGAGGCTTTTGGCTTGGTTCTGGTTCGTGAAAAGTTCGTGATTTCATGTGATAAGTTTCTATTTATTCTGAGTGTGTAGATCAATGAAAAGACCTTGTAGTGCGTTGCATCCATACTGATTTTATTCTAGTCAGATATGTTTTATGTATGTTGATCCTGTGCCCTTTAACATGTAAGTGATTCTTGTATATAATATCAGCTGCTGATGCTTTGATATATACAGCATTCTTTTGATACACTGACTCATTTGATGTACAATTACTAAGTGATGGTTTTATACTTTGCTGATCCATGTAGTGTTATGTTCTGTTAATTTACTTTCTACAGCTATATACATTGTATCACTGTGATTCTCTTGTCACTGCACTTCATACTCTGTTACCTTCTGTCTACTCTTAGAATGGCCCATCATCTCTTGATTAGACTCACTGTGTTCCTTCCCTCATCACTAGGAATAACTAGTTACCTGCATTAGTTTTATATCCACCATTTAATACTTCAGTATAGTGGTGTTTTTATTCTTTTCCTTTCATTTCAGAACCTGTGCGCATCACATCATTCCCCGTCCCTTAAAAAGCAGGAGCTCTGCCACAAGGTACACATATGAGAGCTTTTTCACTGAGAGTTTTGTCGATGCACAAAGTAAGCATGTTTAAAATGAAGACCCTTGCTGTATATTTACTTTAGTAGTGAGATACATAGCTTTCAACATCTTAGCACACAAAATCTGGACAAAGAAAAAAATAATGAGGGTACAAAGCCCCAAAAAGGGACAAATTTTAAATATTACTCTTATAAACATGCAAAGTTGTCTAGAATAAAAGGCCTTGTGTTACCATGCATTTTCTGAAGGATATGAAGTCTGAAACACAAATCCTCATCATTATTTAGTGAATTCAGTCCTCACTGATGTGCCACAGAAATCCAGACAATCACAAATTTTATGAGACACAGACCAGAGATATGAGGCAAAAATCTGGACATTCTGCAAAAATCTGGATAGTTGAGCGGTATGGTGACATACATGCCTAACCTGTGCTGGAAAGTGACTGTAACATTTCCCTAAAAGAGTAGTCCTTGCACTGTATGGAACACTCAGAAAGTTGGCCACTGTCCTTTCTCCTGATTATTTGATTACACTGTATGTGCCAGTTACTTTGTCTCCCTAGTTTCCTGATGTCTGCATTCAGTAAATGAAAGACAGCCTGTTCTAATTTGTTCCTCCTTGTTGATTGTTTAGTACTAGTTATAAAATTGATTGGTTTCTGTAATAATTGGCCTGAGGGTGGAAGTCCGCTACAACCAACTTCACTTCATCCCCTTCCCTACCCCCAATTTCTACCCACTCCACCTTACTCTACTGTTATACTTCCCACATGCATCTGTCACTTGTGACACACATTCCCTAACACTTCTAAAACAACTTTACTACTATCATAGAAACACTGCGATTTCTGTTTACCTATTTCCTAACTTCTATCATTTAGTATCATTTCCAACAGACTTTCTCCTCCCCATACTGCATTGCACTACATCCATTCTTACTAAGACCCTACTATAACTGCCCCTGACAGTCTGCCTGGCAAATATCTTAAAAGAGCACATCAAAAAGTCCAACGGACTGATGAATCAGATGAAGTCTTGTTACTGAAGATGAAAGCGCTAAGAGTGATTCTTTGACACTAGTTGAATACTGTTTATACTGTTTCCATCCTAATGGTTGTCATCCACTGGTGGAGTTTTGTGCACTTTTTGGTGTGTCTCTTTAAGATATTTTGCAACCGTTGCAAGGTTACCTGTTGTTTGGAATCTTAAAAGAGTAGCTGAGGCTATTACATATCCAGTTTAAATTCTAATAACTCAGTCCATATCTAAAAATAAAGCCCTTTTTATGGGAAAAAATCATTCTTTATTCCACTGTACAAGGGTGTAATCAGTACATATCTTTCAAACTACAGGCCAATTACCATTTTATCTCCACTATCAAAAATATTATAAAAATGTATTCATCAGCAACTTATCAACTGTCTAATAGATTACCAGCTTCTGTCTTCAATCCAATGCAGCTTCCGTCCTCATCACAGCAACAACTGCTGCATTGCCAAATTTGGTTTGTCAAATGAATTTCGATCATATGAAATTTAGGTCATATGGAGTAGACCCTAATAGGGTCAGCTGCATGCCATAAAGTTATAGCAGACAGATAGGTGGTCTGGCCACAGAGGATAACCATTGTCTTCCTTCATGCCTTTGAGATACATCATTTTATTGGTGGCTTGTGGTGCATGGAGTGGACCAGTCATGCCTCTAGGTATCCCCTTAGTACGACCTCCCCATTCTTACAGATGCAGTTTGCAACCTGCTTTCCATACTACTTAGTTGCAACACACTATGCAGAGAATATCACACCATGGCAGGCTAACAGTATGCAAATCCTCTGTATAATTAGGGATACTGAAGAATCACATCTGGGCACTAAGTTATTCTAGGAAGTACTCAGCGCTTTGTGCTATTGTTCTTTTAGGTTTCCCACTGTGCCACAGTACTTCAAATGGGTTGTGGTGGGCATGTGTTTAAATACTGAGACATAACAAGGCAATATAATGCATAGCACATCTGTACCACTTCCTGCAGCCCTGTGCTATGATAATACATTTCTTCATGTATTCAATGCTTAAATAACAACAGTGTTTACAAAGGGTAGGACCAATGACTATATTTATTTTCAATAGCATAGGGCTGCACTAATTGTTGGAGTCACATAATCATCATGCTTATAATTTTGGTTATATGTAATATTTTAGTCTGTGTTCTAACCATAGCTATTTTAATACTTCTCATAAAGTCAGTATTGGCCATTTTTTGCTTCTACCTAAATATATTTACCATTCTCAAAAGTGTATTTTGCATATTTTGTACTGCATTATTTTTATCCATAGAAACAAATGTATCGTACAGCAATTGGACAAGTGTAATTCTTGGTTACAGTCAGGGTATCTCCCAGGACACTATCCTGGGCCAATACTTGTTTAGATTGTGTCTTTCAGATTTATCTTTTTCATCTGAGGTGTTCTACAGTCTGTATGCAGATGACCTGACAAATGGGAAAACTAATTACATGTGCTACAGATAAGGCATATCTGCAAAAGAACTTGACTAAATTGACCACTTGGGCACATGAGAATAATATGCTGATAAATAGATCAAAAACTAAGCATGTGAGATTTTTGAGACAGGTGAATATTTAATAAAGCACACAGTGATTGAAACTGTAGATTCATTTAAGGACCTGGGTATATGGGTACATCCAGCTATGAGTTTTTCTAATCATAATATCCAATTGGCTAATGATAGTTATAGAACTATAGGTTGTATAAAAAGATTTATAATGTCTAGGGAATCAGAATTGATGAAGTCATTGTTTGTTAGTTACATTAAAAGCAAAATCGAGTACAGAATAACAGTATAGAAACCTTATAAAGTATACCAAGGGCATCCATGGATGTGAAAATTTAAGTTATTATGGAAGACTAAAATATCTAAACTTTTACAGTGTCTCATATAGATATTTAAAAGGAGACCTTATTTTGGTATATAAGGCATTTGGAAATGACAATCTTTGAGAATGTTTTTTGTGTTATCAAAAAGAACTAGGGAATCATTAGACAACCTATGTAGAACATTCTAAAGGAATGAGACATGTACTAATTGGTTCACTGAGAGAGCAGCCGATGCATGCAATAGACTACCAAATTACATTAAAGCAAGCACTAGTTTAGATATTTTTAAGAATAGCCAGGACACTTACTATGGGATCAACTGTTTTGGTATATTGGCAGGATAGAAGTATATTAATGGCTGTGCATGAAATATTTATGTGCAGGTATGTAGGTATATGTAAATGTTTTATATACCATAAGAAGACTTGTAAGGTATTATTGAAAAAATGCTTTAAAACTACTGATAATTTGTAAACTTAAAATATTTTTATGAATGCATTTCTAATTTTCAGAACAATTAAGCTATGCCATTTTGGTGCTGTAATGTATTTTTTGTTATTGGTCTTAATGTTAACATGTTGCATCATAAAGATTTTAAATCTATACTTAAAGTGCTATTCTAAATATAATTTCAGATGTTTCATTTTATTTGCACTTGTTACTTAATGCATACCCGAAAGGTGCAAAAAAGACATTAAATACATTATTGCATTAAGCTCCACCTTTTTCCCTAATATTTCAAACATATTAAAATCTGTTGATGCACGAAAAATGTAACAAACAAGGACATTGTGTGTGTATGTTTGTGTGGTATGTTGGGGGGGGGGGGTAGTTGCAAACACTTATAGCTTATGTGAAGCACCAAACCTGCTTCCACAGAATAGCAGATGTGGCTAGATCTTTATCTCAAACATATGTTAAATGCAAAAATATGTATTTCAGATAAAGATCTAGCAACATTCTCTGACAGTTGGTAAAACAAAAAATCAAGGAGTGAGTTATGTCTGTTCACTCAGAATGGTGTACATTTAGTGTACACTTAGTGTAGGTGTTATTGAATCCTGGAGCCCTGTCTTGTGAAACTAGCATTTCACATAAGCAGTGAACATTTGCGAATACCCCACACAAGTCTGTGCCTCAAAGACTCCTTCTCCTGTATTTGATCAAAATTCTTTTCCATCTGTATGTTTATATTATTAGCAAGGAGCATTGGCAGTAGAAATGTTATGTCAATTGTAAGTAAGCAGACCGGGATAAAGAGGTACAAATACTGCATTTATCTAAACAGAAGGAAATGTATAATCTAATCTATATGTGTACTTAAATGTCAGTCTTTTCTCACAGCTGTCTGAAGTTGTCAGCTTTTTAAAGCAGTTTGCAACTATGACAGAATGTGAACACTGTCACTTAATTTTGTTTCACTGATACAGGTGTTGGAAGGTTTGTAATATCAGGTGCTCTTGCCAACTCCTCTGTGATATATTTCACATTTTGAGATGCTATAAGTTAGAATCATTAAATTTTGTCCATTCAAAGTATATTGTGCATATCTTTACCTCAGCAAAGAATATTCTTATTTTTATTGTAAGGTCTTCCCATTTTGTTTTCAAGATATGTGTCTCTACCAAGAACTTCTCAGAGGTATTTTAGCTTTTTCTGTTATAGATTCCATTTTCATTGGTATACCAAGAAATATGTTGCCTTTTGCAAGGAAATTCCTGGTAGAAAAAACTTTATAAATCTGATAAATATGCTTGTAAAAAGTAAAATACCTTGAACAATAACACCAAGTGTTACATGAGATATTGTTACTTTAAAGAAGCATTGTAACTGTTCATAATTTTATTTCACAATACCCATGTATGAAGTCAAATGTTTCTACCTGCACTTATATATGAAGGTCACATTTTAAACCACTGGCCAATGTGACCTGATTTGCTAAAGTGCAGATGGAAGCATTGATCATTAAGGGTATACTGTCTACACAGCAGTAGCAATTATTTTTAGACATAATCCTGTTTTTAAGTGTATTTGTTTAAAGACAAAATTATACAGTATAACTGTATGATGCACTATGAAAACTTGCCTGTTTAACCAGTGTGTGCTTTAATCTTTTAATAAAGATTGTTGAATCTCTGGAAGGGGTTTCTGTTAGTAGTTACAATTTGTCTTTTTTGAGTCTTAAGGAACTGATTGTATGTATTCTCAAGCTGGGCCCAGGTTTGCATTCAAGCATCTTATGTGTTATACACTGATGCCCGCAACACCCTTTCATGAACCTGAATGAGGGCAATGGGTGCCAGTGTACAAGCGCCATCCCATTTTTTGAATGGCACCCAAGCACTCCTAGTGCAGCATGATGTATTGGGTGCTCCTGTGGTTGGGGCGTGCAACAGTGGTATGTAGCAAGACAGGACTTCATAACATGGCCGTGATGGGCTGCTCAGAAAGACATTCTGTACATTAGTACAGAGTTACATGTAGCTCTCTAGTAAGGTGAAAAAGGTAAAATATGCCTTAGTGAGCTGTCGCTCACTGGTACATTTTGGTATGATGTCTAGTCTTCTTGTTTTCCAAACACCTTTATTGAATTAGCACTTGTGATATAAGCAAATTTACATTCATATAAAAATAATCAAACTATATTAACATAAAGATTATACTTCACATATATTGCTATATATCATATAACCTATGCAGTATTACTATTATTCAATGTCTGCCTTTTTTAAACAGGAAGCATCTTTTTTAAACCATAACTTACTACACCCAATCATACACTTGTATAAATGAAAACAAACCACACCCACATAATCCTAGTTGCAAGCATTTTATATCACAAACCACACTGACACATTCCCAGTTGCAAAATGTATACATCACTTATAATCTATCCAGTCTTCTCACTCAAACATTACATAGCTCATTTAAGTCCTGCTGCCTTTTAGGTCTCATTCCTCCCTTGTATGTATTGTTCCCACTATTCCTATTTTTTGCCAATGTAGTTTTCCGCTACCCTTTTCTAAATATCTCAATTCCAGTTATTTTATCTCTGTTACTATATTCACTAATTCTACTATAATTGGTTTAGATTTTGATTTCCATTTTCTAGTAATTGTTTTTTTTGGCAGCTACCATTATTAGACACAAAGAGGCATTACCATGTCTAGGCAATTCCAATTCTGTATCATAGCTCAGAAAAATCATCTTATCGTCAGACCAATCTGCCCTACACTGCATCCACTTGAAATCCTTAAAGTCTCCCAAATCACCGTGACTCTCAGAAAAATATGTTCCCAATTTACCTCTTTCGTCCCCTTCACACCTTCAGTATTTACTGTCTGCTTGAGGATACGTTCTGTGGAGTCTACTTGGGGTATAAATATATATATATATATGTAAACATTTCCAGACAAAAATCCTAAATCTTCTAGATTTTGTTTCATGTTTGGGAGACATACATATATCCTCCCATTGTTTCTTTGTGAATTGGTTATCCAGTCTCTCTTCCCAATCCTTTTTAATCTCTAGTCTTGGAGTGATTTTTAAAACTAGTTCACTCCCCAGATATGATGGTGGATGGAGGGGGGGGGGTCATTACCAAATAATGATAATGAGGAGATCTGGTGCTGTGAGCTCCCATTAAGGTGTATGGGAAGTGTAATAAGTTTAGTGTGAAAGCAGACTTGTCTGTATCAAGGGGACACCATCACCGGAAGGGTATTTCCAATTGTGCAACTGTTTTTTTTTTTGCTTTTTTGTTTTAATGGCACTAATACATTGCTATGTCAGCTATGTCATCTGAGCAACATGTTATCAGCAGTGTTGCTCTTTGCCAGGGCAACATCAACAGAGAGTACACAGCTGGGGTCCCATGGGTTACCCCGATCGGACCAGCCAATACTCTAAAAACTATTTGACAAATGACATACATTCAGGAAGGGGAGTGATTTGCATACGTACTCTGTGCATGAAGCACAATGACTGCACAGTGGGGTAACAATGTGCACAATGTCTTACCTTACTGGTCTTTATTACAAAAATAATAACAAGCAAAAGCTGGGTCCATGTTTAAGAACAGAGCCAGTGTCTCAGAATGAATTTGACAATGCAGTCTGTAAATTTAAGTAAAATACAATTTTTGTTTACTAACCTCACATTTTTTTCTTGCAGTGAGTTACTCCAATATTCATCTGTAGGCTGTAAGTGTGATGCTTTCGAATGGTTAATAAATTTCATAAACAGTAAATACATAACTATTTTGTTCTATTTATGAAAACTATCATTTGTCTGGTTCAGTATGCTTTTTCATGAGATAGATACTGAAGTGATATTAACTTCATATTTTAAAGATACAATACATAAATCATTCAGATATTTGTATATTTTTTATGTGCTTGTAGGGGACAGACTTGACCAAGAAACCAAACAATGCCTCAAGTGTTCAGGAAGAACAGTTAAATCTTAACTCCTTCAGCCAGACCATTACTGACAAATAATAATGGCTGCTTTAAGACCTTGTACTTCAAAATAGGAAATGCAGGCCTTCTCTGCAGATGGCTTTCTCTTCTGCAGTCTTTTCTTCACATGCACAACAGGGACAGTGTCATTACCACCTGCTGTCTTTCATATATGGTGGGTAAGGTGCTTGTTTGTTCATTCATAGACTCATGAGTTCACAGCATAATATGGAGCATATTCATGTAAGGGACTTAAAATGATTTCTATCATGAAATGACACATAACACAGCAGAATGCAGATTACCATTGTGCTGTGCTATATTACCTTTCTACCTGATTCACAGTTTGAGGGGCTACATAGTGATAGGGGGGGGTCTACTTCATATGACCTAAATTTCATATGATCGAAATTCATTTGACTGAGACCAAATTACCTAAACTTCATTTGACCTAAAACTCATTTCACTGACAATGAGCACTGGCAGTCTGTAGAGCACTGTAAGGCAAGTAAAAGGTATATGCCCTGTTCCCAACTGTAGTGTGACCCTGGAGTTAAAATATATAGTTAGGGGGTAGGTGGGTGGCGCATGCCCCCACATTGTGGGGTGTGGGGGGTGTAGCCCCCCAACAAGTTTGATTATATAGTCTGTGGTTTGATTTTATATTGTTCAGTAAAACTGAACTTTGTGGGGGGCTACACCCCCAACACCACCCAATGTGGGGAGCTGTGCCCCCACACCCCCCTAACCATATATTCAAACTCCAGGGTCGGACTACAGTGGGGTATGTTATGTCAATTGTAAGTAAGCAGTCCGGGATAAAGAGGTACAAATACTGCATTTATCTAAACAGAAGGAAATGTATAATCTAATCTATATGTGTACTTAAATGTCAGTCTTTTCTCACAGCTGTCTGAAGTTGTCAGCTTTTTAAAGCAGTTTGCAACTATGACAGAATGTGAACACTGTCACTTAATTTTGTTTCACTGATACAGGTGTTGGAAGGTTTGTAATATCATGTGCTCTTGCCAACTCCTCTGTGATATATTTCACATTTTGAGATGCTATAAGTTAGAATCATTAAATTTTGTCCATTCAAAGTATATTGTGCATATCTGTACCTCAGCAAAGAATATTCTTATTTTTATTGTAACGTCTTCCCATTTTGTTTTCAAGATAAGTGTGTTTATCTACCAAGAACTTCTCAGAGGTATTTTAGCTTTTTCTGTTATAGATTCCATTTTCATTGGTATACCAAGAAATATGTTGCCTTTTGCAAGGAAATTCCTGGTAGAAAAAACTTTATAAAATCTGATAAATATGCTTGTAAAAAGTAAAATACCTTGAACAATAACACCAAGTGTTACATGAGATATTGTTACTTTAAAGAAGCATTGTAACTGTTCATAATTTTATTTCACAATACCCATGTTTGAAGTCAAATGTTTCTACCTGCACTTATATATGAAGGTCACATTTTAAACCACTGGCCAATGTGACCTGATTTGCTAAAGTGCAGATGGAAGCATTGATCATTAAGGGTATACTGTCTACACAGCAGTAGCAATTATTTTTAGACATAATCCTGTTTTTAAGTGTATTTGTTTAAAGACAAAATTATACAGTATAACTGTATGATGCACTATGAAAACTTGCCTGTTTAACCAGTGTGTGCTTTAATCTTTTAATAAAGATTGTTGAATCTCTGGAAGGGTTTCTGTTAGTAGTTACAATTTGTCTTTTTTGAGTCTTAAGGAACTGATTGTATGTATTCTCAAGCTGGGCCCAGGTTTGCATTCAAGCATCTTATGTGTTATACACTGATGCCCGCAACACCCTTTCATGAACCTGAATGAGGGCAATGGGTGCCAGTGTACAAGCGCCATCCCATTTTTTGAATGGCACCCAAGCACTCCTAGTGCAGCATGATGTATTGGGTGCTCCTGTGGTTGGGGCGTGCAACAGTGGTATGTAGCAAGACAGGACTTCATAACATGGCAGTGATGGGCTGCTCAGAAAGACATTCTGTACATTAGTACAGAGTTACATGTAGCTCTCTAGTAAGGTGAAAAAGGTGAAATATGCCTTAGTGAGCTGTTGCTCACTGGTACATTTTGGTATGATGTCTAGTCTTCTTGTTTTCCAAACACCTTTATTGAATTAGCACTTGTGATATAAGCAAATTTACATTCATATAAAAATAATCAAACTATATTAACATAAAGATTATACTTCACATATATTGCTATATATCATATAACTTATGCAGTATTACTATTATTCAATGTCTGCCTTTTTTAAACAGGAAGCATCTTTATTAAACCATAACTTACTACACCCAATCATACACTTGTATAAATGAAAACAAACCACACCCACATAATCCTAGTTGCAAGCATTTTATATCACAAACCACACTGACACATTCCCAGTTGCAAAATGTATACATCACTTATAATCTATCCAGTCTTCTCACTCAAACATTACATAGCTCATTTAAGTCCTGCTGCCTTTTAGGTCTCATTCCTCCCTTGTATGTATTGTTCCCACTATTCCTATTTTTTGCCAATGTAGTTTTCCGCTACCCTTTTCTAAATATCTCAATTCCAGTTATTTTATCTCTGTTACTATATTCACTAATTCTACTATAATTGGTTTAGATTTTGATTTCCATTTTCTAGTAATTGTTTTTTTGGTGGCTACCATTATTAGACACAAAGAGGCATTACCATGTCTAGGCAATTCCAATTCTGTATCATAGCTCAGAAAAATCATCTTATCGTCAGACCAATCTGCCCTACACTGCATCCCGCAGGGAATCCTTAAAGTCTCCCAAATCACCGCACTCTCAGAAAAATATGTTCCCAATTTACCTCTTTCGTCCCCTTCACACCTTCAGTATTTACTGTCTGCTTGAGGATACGTTCTGTGGAGTCTACTTGGGGTATAAATATATATATATATATATATATGTAAACATTTCCAGACAAAAATCCTAAATCTTCTAGATTTTGTTTCATGTTTGGGAGACATACATATATTCTCCCATTGTTTCTTTGTGAATTGGTTATCCAGTCTCTCTTCCCAGTCCTTTTTAATCTCTAGTCTTGGAGTGATTTTTAAAACTAGTTCACTCCCCAGATATGATGGTGGATGGGGGGGTCATTACCAAATAATGATAATGAGGAGATCTGGTGCTGTGAGCTCCCATTAAGGTGTATGCGAAGTGTAACAAGTTTAGTGTGAAAGCAGACTTGTCTGTATCAAGGGGACACCATCACCGGAAGGGTATTTCCAATTGTGCAACTGGTTTTTTTTTGCTTTTTTGTTTTAATGGCACTAATACATTGCTATGTCAACTATGTCATCTGAGCAACATGTTATCAGCAGTGTTGCTCTTTTGCCAGGGGCAACATCAACAGAGAGTACACAGCTGGGGTCCCATGGGTTACCCCCGATCGGACCAGCCAATACTCTAAAAACTATTTGACAAATGACATACATTCAGGAAGGGGAGTGATTTGCATATGTACTCTGTGCATGAAGCACAATGACTGCACAGTGGGGTAACAATGTGCACAATGTCTTACCTTACTGGTCTTTATTACAAAAATAATAACAAGCAAAAGCTGGGTCCATGTTTAAGAACAGAGCCAGTGTCTCAGAATGAATTTGACAATGCAGTCTGTAAATTTAAGTAAAATACAATTTTTGTTTACTAACCTCACATTTTTTTCTTGCAGTGAGTTACTCCAATATTCATCTGTAGGCTGTAAGTGTGATGCTTTCGAATGGTTAATAAATTTCATAAACAGTAAATACATAACTATTTTGTTCTATTTATGAAAACAATCATTTGTCTGGTTCAGTATGCTTTTTCATGAGATAGATACTGAAGTGATATTAACTTCATATTTTAAAGATACAATACATAAATCATTCAGATATTTGTATATTTTTTATGTGCTTGTAGGGGACAGACTTGACCAAGAAACCAAACAATGCCTCAAGTGTTCAGGAAGAACAGTTAAATCTTAACTCCTTCAGCCAGACCATTACTGACAAATAATAATGGCTGCTTTAAGACCTAGTACTTCAAAATAGGAAATGCAGGCCTTCTCTGCAGATGGCTTTCTCTTCTGCAGTCTTTTCTTCACATGCACAACAGGGACAGTGTCATTACCACCTGCTGTCTTTCATATATATGGTGGGTAAGGTGCTTGTTTGTTCATTCATGATTCCCCAGCTGGAAATTAACTTTACATGTATGCAGTGTGTTGAACACCCTCAGCATTTCTAAGAACCCCGATTTCTTTGACACTCATTACCTGCGCAACACCGAGCTAATATCGATACTAGAATAATAAGTTTATAATGAGAGTAACGCAAACCGGGACACATGGGACTGAAGTTGTTAGGAGTATCTGCATGCAGTATTTTGCATGCTTCTGCCAATTACCTACTTAACCTTTTCAGTTGATGTCTCTTGTATAGCTAGCCCTTGTAAATTTTCAATTGATTCTGTTTTTTCAAGCAAACTAACACATTAAATCATCATGCAAAAATCATTCACCCTTTATTATATTCCTGTTAAGACTGAACCTTTCATTTCATAACTGTGTACATGGACTACTGTGGAGCAGGCCTGTCAAAGGTCAGTACACACTGTCATGTGTAATTACCAAATAAGACAACTGTTCCTAGTGCTGATTTGTAGAGATGGTAAGAAAGGGAAAGTGCACAAGTGAGATCAGTAATAACTGCAGCAAAAAAAAGAAATCCAGTGGAGAAAGCTAGTATTACAATTCCTGGGAGTTAAAGCAGTAATGCTATACCTGCATCTGACTTTTGCACATGAAACAGTCCAGAGAGAATGTATGATGAAAACGTGCCTGAAGAGATTAATAAGCAGGGACAGTAAACACTGGATGTGTTGCACGACTGTTGAATATGTCATCTGCACTCATCACCCTGAGGAAAGAGAACCCCTGTGGTTTTAAAATGTGGAAAGAGGCAAACAGTAATTACAGGAAATGTAATACATGCAAAACTGACTGCTGAGCTACTGAAGAGTGAGCTATAAAGGAGACTAGAAAAGCTTCAGTCTCCGCCTACGGCCATACCACCCTGAACACGCCCGATCTCGTCTGATCTCGGAAGCTAAGCAGGGTCGGGCCTGGTTAGTACTTGGATGGGAGACCGCCTGGGAATACCAGGTGCTGTAGGCTTTTGTACACTGAAAGCAGAAAAAACACTGCAGTCTCAACTTTACTTTTTTTTACCATTTAAGTTAAGACACATCAAACTAGGACTGACCAATAATTTGAAGTCATTTCATTTCAGTGCTCCTTTCTTGCTTTCATTAACATCTTAATTCTCTTTGCCTGGGTTACTTCTACATTACAGCTTACAATAGCTTAAAATAGGATCTGTAAAGACAGCTTCCATCAGGGTGTAGCTGTCAGCTTGCAGTGTACTTATTTTAAAGACTTGAAAGTTATCAAGAATTAAAGGCAATCCAGTCCGTTTGCGGAGAAAAAAAAAAACTATAGCACAGAGATACAGTACTTCCCGGAACATGCAGCAGTCTACGAAAGGCTAGTGGGGACATTTTAAAGAGGCAGAACAAAATTTCTTCTAGGCTGGGTAAATAAATCAGGAAGAAAAGAATCCACAGCATGACACTTTTTAATAGTATATCTCTAGAAAACAATGTGGTCACTCTTTTGAAATGCATCACTCTTTTTTTTGTTTGTTTGTTTAATACACCTAGCCAGGTCTTACACCATGCAGCTCTAATAGTCTGAATTATTAAACAGGACTCTGGCTACGTACACTATAATAATCTTGATTGTTCCAGAATTCGTATGTAACTTAGTAAAATTTCGTTTGGATGTGGTCAGTTGTTGAATACCTCCCAAAATGACTAGCAGCAGAATGTGAGATGATTCTGTTTCCATAGACTGTAAGATGAATGTCAAGCCATCTACTGAATTTTGTTTTAAAATGGCAAAAATCAAGAACATACATTTGAAGCACACTGCTTGAATTATGCTAGAACAGGGATACATCATTAGAATGTTGGATGACGGAGGTGTCCCACAGTACTGCCATGCAACTTGTGATATCATTGAGAATAAGCCCAAAAAAATGAAAAAAAAAATTCTGTTTTAATGCATTCTGGTATCAGATGACATTGTAAATTGTTATCGCATGAGAGACTACGTGTTGTTTATTAGTTTTGAGGTTTACTACAATACCATGCTGATAAAGCCCAAAGCAGTAAGTCTTGTTGGCACAAGTAAAATCCATCATACTGCACACTCCAACATAATCTAGTGTTGCTATACAATTTGTTTCTTTAAAGAAAGCTTTAAATATTTTTCTTTATTTATAAATAAGTAGTATGGCAGTTGTCTTGTTGGTATCTTGTAGTTGTGAAGTACACTGACAGGACAAACTGAATGTGTATGAATCTGTGGTACTTCTGTGAATAGCATGCTGTTAAGCAGTGTGTTGATCCTGTTTTTTTAAGCCAATGATGCAGCTGTCTTTTTTTTCTTTTGTTCTGAAATGCAAGGTAGTTAAGGACTACGTATAGTAGTATTTTCAATGGCAACCTAACTTCTAATGGACGCACATGTGGTTGAACCGCAGATAAGCAAACATATTTATTCATTTATATTTGTTTACCAGGGAAGTCCAACTGGGCCAGAAGCCCATTTTCAGTGGAGGCCCGGGGAGAAAAGCTCCACAGAAATTTAAGCAAAATACAATAATTAGATATTACAATAGTATACATACAGTAAGATACAGAATACACATCATCTAATTAGTCTATACAAAGTAGTATTCAATACAGTTTTCTAGTAGATACAGGTTCGAGAAAAAAAACACAAGCATTTCAGTGAAGATCACTGTGAGAAAAAATTATTACTGTGTACATATTAAATAATAGTTATGAACAAATTAGATTTCCTTTATATATATTTTGAGTAGTAATAAACACTGAGGAGAGGGAGAAAATGAGGTAAGGAGTGGACAGTGTGTTGACAGAGTTATAGATATCTTATCAGTCAGGTTTGGAGCCGGAACAATGCCAGTTCTTGGATACATGGTCAGATAGTAGTAGTTTGAAAGAGGTAGATTCAGGTGTGGGGTAGAGACTTCCATAATTTGGCTATATGATTTGAGAATAGGGCTTTACCATGACTGTTGTTAGCTCTGTACTGTGAGAAAGTTTCTGTCTGCAGCTCTTAGACTTCGTGGGCATGAGTAAGTAAAAAGTTCTTTGAGGGACGGGCAACTGTCGGGATGGAAGATGATACTGTGTGTGAATTTATGTTGGTAGAGATGAAGGAGGTTCGGTAGCTCAAGCCAATTTAATTGATGTAGATCAATACACTGGTGGGTTTGGTGGGGAATGTTGGTTGCGAAGCGGGCTATTTTGTTGTAGCAAGGTTCCAATTTGGTTGTCTGACTTTTCTAACTTGGTAAAGAGGGGGAAAGCATATAGGAGCGTAGAAAGGAGGAAGCTTCTGGATATGGCTAGTCTGGTATTCTCAGTGAGGAAAGGCTTGCTTCTGTACAGTGAGCCAAGTTTGATGTGGACTTTAACTGTGATGGCTATGTGTTCGTCAGATCTGAGTTTATTGTCGACTGTCACGCCAAGGAGTTTTATATGCTCAATTCACCCAGGTTGGGAGGCATCTGCGGTGACCATGGCCTTGGCCGGGGGAAGAAAAAAAGAATGACATTCTGAGAGTTTGTTCAATGAATCCACCGAAAGATACCCTTCGTATGCCTGTCTGATCTTGACTGGAGCGGTTAAAAGACGTTGAACAATGGATCACTGGGTCGACAGAGTCCACTGAAGTATTCTCATGTGAAACCTAGCCAGAGGAATGACGGTGAGAGTGGGTGTATGAATCCCAGGTCTTGTAAAATTAGCCGTGCTGGAAGAGAAGAATTCTGATTTACTTTCCTGACCTAGGACTTCATTGTCTGGATGCGAGCAGGAGGAAAGGAGACTATCTTATTGACTGCGTCCAGACAGGCACCTGTGAACTCCAGACTCTGTGTAGGTGTGAGTTGCGATTTCCTAAAAGTAACTGAGATGCCTCGATAAATGCACAACTGGAGCAAGTAATCCCTTGCATGTAGGAGTCGATGCTTGGTTGGGGTTGATAGGAGCCAGTCGCCTAAGTATGGAAACACTCGGAATCCTAACTGCTACCACTGCCATGCATTTGGTGAACACCCTGGGGGGTTGTGGTGAGACCAAAGCACAGTGCTCTGAACTGATAATGGCTCCCAGGTGGAAGCGCAGATATCTTCTGGAGTGCCTGTTCATTTTGATAAAATAGTATGTATCCTGAAGATTTAACAAGCACATCCACAAAAGTGGCAAAATGGACCGAACTGTGACCATCTGAAACCTTGAATATTGCAAGAACTGATTTAGTTTGCTGAGATGCAGTATCGGTCTCAAGTCCCCTGTCTTTTTTCGCACCGAGAAGAATTTCAAATAGGTCCCGGATTCTCACTCTAGTCTAGGGGGGACGTACTGGATGACACTTTTTTTCCCTAGTAGCTTTTTTCGCTCTAGTGCAGCTGCTTCCCTCTGGGTGGAACATCAGGGATTCTTTTCATTTTGCTTGGGGGAATTTGGGAAAAGGGCAGTATATAACCTCTGGATATGATTCCCAGCACCAAGGAATCTTTTCTTTCTAGATAGCCCAGGCTATCTGGTGCAGAGACAAAGGTCCCCTGACTGCCTCCAAAGGGTTACAGTCGAGACCACTTCAGGAAGTCTAGTAGGACTTATCTGAGAAGGAATCACAGAAGCCCTGGTTCTGCGGGCCACCTCTACTGCAGGGATGCAGTCTTCCATTTGAGTTACTCCTTGCCTCTGGGGGAATTATTTCCACGTGAATTTTGAAGAGGACCCTGGGATTTGGGATATCTCATTTTTCTACCTCCCTGTTGATACCCTGATAAAGGTCTTTGAGGAGTTGAAAAATGTATGGCCACGCAGACAAGGTATTTCCTTCTTGCTCACATCTGGAGAACATGTCCTTTACCTTGGAGCCAAATAAGGAAGATCCATCAAAGGGTGGGTGCACTGATGAATGAAGACTTAAAAGGGCTCCTCAAAGTCACACAATCCCATCCACGTATGCCTCCTAATGGCTATGCCTGAACCCACCACCCGTAAGGCAGCTTCTGCTGCATGGGAGATCAGCCTCGTGGGCACATCAGAAATAGACTGGAGGGTGGCGAGTTGGGAAGAGATTTTATTTTGGTCCTTGGCAGACATGAGCCCAGACAGAGATTTGGAAAGCTCTTTGGTTAAATCTCTTTGTAATCTCACAAAATGTACCAGATAATTCAGTGACCAGAGTGCAACGTTCGATGAAGCATACATGTACTTACCAAATCTGTACAAGACCCTGGACTCCCTGTTTGGGGGATGGAAAAACTCTGTTCTTCCAGTTCTTTTTTGGTGGCTGCTGCCACAACCATGGCATCAACTAGGACTCCTTTGCTCCAGTGTGCCTGGTCCTTAGGGGGAGCTAGAATGTTATCAGGTCATTTAGGGATCGGCTCTCCAGTATCCAGCTCCTTCAACGCCCTGCAGGAAACAAATATGATGAGTTCATCAGCCAGTGAAGTCACCCAAGAAGTAGACGGGTCAGACATAAAAGCCTCTAGAAACAGCAATTCCTCCTGGGAGGGGGTATCGGAGGACCAGCCACGTTTTTGTTTCAGGAGCTCTAGGACATTTTCAAAGGAGATGTCTTCAGGTGGAGATCTGGGGCACCCCTTACCTTCATCAAAATCGGTGTCCTCCATGAGAAATTCCTGAGGGGAATCTCGGTGCCACCTTTTACATGTTCTCCTCTGAAGGCCTTCCTCAGTGGGATGGTCTGGAGAAGTATCAGAAGAGATGAAGATGTCCTGAGGGACCTACAGCAGTCTTAATTGGGTTGGCTGTCCCAGTGGAATGGATGAACAAGGCTCAGAGCAGAGAACCAGAAGAGGCAAAATGATCTAATCTCTGGAGGACAGGGATGTCCTTTCTCCAGAGATCTCCTATGCTGATGCCACAAGGGTTAAAGTTTTCAATTTACACTCAGTTGCATCAAGGTAGGGAAAATAAACGTTTTAAACGTTTTTAAACAATCAAAGACAGAAAATGTTTGCTGATGAAAAGAAACGTTTGCTTGGCAATTTATGCACCACATCACATGGTGGAGAGGATTTTTGTCATCATCAGCAACTCACTTAAAACAAGCTAATGCATTGTAGTTGTAGTCTTAACATTTACACCACTGTATTTTTCATTAAATTCTTTAAGTTGATTAGTGGTGATAACAGTAGGGACACTGGCAAAGCCAGCTCTGGATTTAGAGAAAATTGTCAGATGGTAATGCTTGGTGAAAGTATGGACAGAACTCCAGGTAGCAGCTTCTAGGATGTCTCTGGTAGGGATACCTCTGAGAAAGGCTGTAGATGTAGATGCAGCCCTAGTTGAATGGGGTCTGATCTCCTATGGGATAGGTTTTCCATGGTGCTTATAGCAGAAATGAATGCAATGGCTTGCTTTGAAATAGCCTTCCTCTCTGCCCCTGCAGCAAATGCTACCTGCAGTTGTTCAGATTTCCTTTGAGGTTTAGTCCTGTCAAAGCAAAATCTAAGTTGTCTGTGCACATCTAAGCAGTGCAGTATCCATTCCTCTTTGTTCTGTGGATTAGAAAAGAAGGTTGGCAAATGAATGGATTGATTAAGAGCCACACTGAATACCACCTTGGGCATGAAAGAGGGACTGGTCCCGAGGGACACCCTGTCCACATGAAAGATGATGAAAGGCTCCACTGCCATAAGGGCCTGTAATTTAGATACCCTTCTTGCTAAAGTGATTGCTAAAAGGAAAGCTGTTTTCCAAGAAAGAAATTTTAACTCTGCACTTGCAGCTGGCTCAAAAGGGGGAAGAGTGAGTTTTTCCAATACAAAATTAAGGTCTCAGGCTGGAGTTGGGGCTCTCCTGAGTGGTCTTAAGTTTTTGGCCCCTCTGAGGAACTGCTTGAGCAGTGGGTAAGAAAAGAGGGGTGGTTCTGTGTTGTAATGAGCTGAAATGGCTGAGGCGTGACTTTTGATGGAGGAAAAGGAAAGGCCTTTGTCAAGCATCTCAGTTAAGTATTGGAGAATCTGAGGTAAATTGGGTGCTGCTGTGGCCATCCCTTGCGTTTGGCTCCAGACACAGAATCTTTTCCATTTTTCAGCATAAGATTATCTAGTACTAGGCCTCCTTGCCTCCAAGATGACATCCAACACTTGTTTACTGAGGAATGGTAATGGAGAGCTCAGGTAATTAGCCAGGCTGCAAGGTTCAGGGTTTGAAGCTGGGGGTGCAGAATCTGGCTCTCCTGCTGAGGCAGCAGGGTAGGGGACTGAGGTAGGTGCCATGGGACAAGCTGGGACACACTGTGCAAGAGGGGGTACCAGTGTTGGTGTGTCCAATCTGGTGCAATCAGTATCATCCTTGGTTTGTCCTGTTTGATCTTTAGTAGTACCTTGGGTAGAAAAGGCATAAACTGATTTTTCCAGCTGAAGGACAGAGCATCCACTTTCCAAGCTTGTTTTTGGGGAGTCCTTGTGCAGAATTTGTCCAACTGGTAGTTCTGGGGGTAGGCAAACAGGCCATTTGTTGATCAACATGTTGAAAATCTTTGGTTTCAGTTTCCACTCGTGTGGGTCCATGAGATTTCTGCTTAGTTCATCTGCCAATGTATTTACTTTTACTGGCAGGAATTGAGCCTGTAGATGCACTTGGTAGCTCAAGGCTGTGTTCCACAGAGCCATGGCTAGTCTGCAGAGGGGGTAAGAATGGGTACCCCCCTGCTTGTTTATGTACCACATAACAGTGGTGTTGTCTGTCTTTACCATTAATTGTCCTGGAAGAATGTGGTCCTTGAAGGCTGTCAAAGCATTCTGTACAGCTAACATTTCTTTTTGATTGATATGCAGGTGCATTTGACTTGGGTTCCATTTGCCCTGAATGCACTTCCCTGCCAGGTGAGCTCCCATCCCCCCCTCCCCCATGCATAGTCTGATGCATCTGTTGTTAGGGTTTGGGCGGCAGGGGGTAGAGTGAATGGTAGTCCCTTGTTTTGGTGACAGGCCTCTGCCCACCAAAGAAGTTCTAACCATAGGCAAGGTATGATAGAAATCATTGTTTCTAGATCCTGGGAATGTTGACATCATTGGCTTTTTAGATAACATTGTAGTTTCCTCATATGCAGTCTTGCATATGGAATTAGTAGAATGCACGAGGCCATGAACCCCAAGGCTTGCAATATTTGCCTTGCAGATAGCAGGGTTTTTGTTGCCACTAGTTTGAAGTAAGTTGTCAAATGAATTTGTTTTTCTGGCATGAGAAAAGCCATCTGGGAAGTTGTGTTCAAGCTTGCTCCCAGGAATATAATTTGTTGACAGGGTACCAGATGTGATTTCTTTTCATTTATGGTGTACCCCAGACAAGTTAACACCTTTTGTACAAATGCCAGATGATTCAGAAGTATGTCCTGGCTTTCTGCCTGAATGAGCCAATCGTCCAGGTATGGGTATATTTGAATATTTCTTTGCCTACAAAATGCAATGCCTGGAGCTAGGCACTTAATGAATACCCTGGGCACAGTAGATAAGCCAAAGAGCAGTGCAGAGAACTGATAGTGCATGCAGCCTACTTTGAAGCGTAGGTATTTTCTGCAAGATTCCCTGATTTGGATGTGCAGGAAGGTTCCTTTAAATCCAGTGTTGCCAACCAGGCATCTTTGCCTATCATGGGAAACAACTGGTGAAGAGTTAGCATCTTGAATTTTGGAATCAACAAAAAGGTGTTTGGGATAGACAGGTCGAGGATAGGACATCATGAGTTTTATTTTCTGGGTACCAGGAAAAGTCTTGAATAGAAACCTTGTCCCTTTTCCTCTTCTGGAACAGTCTGAATAGCCTTTAATCTTGAGAGAGAATACTTGCTTTTGAGCCTCTTCCCACTGATTTGGTGGTAGATCTGGCCAACCATTTGGGATTGGTAATGTGTGGAAGTGAAATCTGTATCCTTGGGAAACTATGTCTTAAACCCATTTGTCCTGGGTAATGAGTTCCTAGTTTTTTGCTTGCAGAGCAATCTTTCCCCCTAAAGGAGCAGCCAGTTGAGAAGTGCTTGGAAGTTTTAAAGTTAAGTCATTGAGGCAGCTTACCATAGGGTGGAGAATTACTACTCCCTGATTTGAAAGTGGGAGCCCCCACTGCTTAGTCCTGTGCATACCCTGGGACTGAAGTCTGGGTGTTCTGCTAGTTCTGGGTTTGAACTGAGAAGGCCTGGAAGAGGCAGGAAAGGACCAATTTTTTTGAGGGCCAATGCCTACTAAATACAGGCTGCACTTGTAACAAATCTTTAACAGTTTGCATAGATTTAGCTTTTTCCTCCATCTTTTTAAGAACTTCTTCTGCTTTGTCGCCAAACAGGCAGTCCTGATTTAAGTAAGCATCCAGCAATTTAGTTTTAACATGATCTGGCAAAGTTTGCTCCTTAAGCCAAGCATGCCTTCTAAGTACAGACCCGGTGACAGCAGCCCTGCAAGATGCCGCTAGTGAATCAAAACCACATTGCAAAGTATGTTTTCCAACCTGTTCAGCAGAATGCATTAAATCCTGTAAATCCTTATTTTCAGCACAATCAGGAAGCAACATCATTTTCTGTTTAAGCAATCCAATAATATGCTGCTGATACTTTAACATATGAAACTGGCAATTTAAGGCCCTGATGGCCAAGGTAGCAGAGGTGTATATCTTCTTACCCCATCTATCCAACGCCCTGGAATCTCTATCAGAGGGGAGTAGGACTTTTGGCAGTAGTAGCCTTAATGTCCTTGGGTCCCTGTGAAATGGTCTCAGGATCCGTAGTAGGATTTTTAAAAAGGAACTTGTGAGAATCAGGAACCCTGTAATATCTATAAGGTTTTCTGGGAGCAGGAGGTTAACAGTCAGAGGCCAAGCTAGATCCCAAAAAGGCATCATCAACAATGTCCAGTACAGGAGGGATAGCTAAAGGCCTGTGTTTGGGTAGGAGTAAGAAATCTCTAAGCCTCTTTTTAGAACCAGACTAATCCTGGGTTTCCCAGTGAAAATGCTCCCTAAGAGTATGCAAGGTTTCACCAAAAGAAAAATCCTCTGGGGGAGAAGCAGAGGGAATAGAGTCCTCTGCATCAGAATCCTCATAGGTAGATAAGGGTAAATCCTGGTCATCAGAGGAGACAGAAATTTCAGAATCCTGGTCAGAAGTATCATACGCAAATTCAGTCCTAGGTCTCTTAGAGGGGGGAGGTTGGCTTCCCCTGATTAAAGTAATAAGGTCTTCAGCCATTCTTATCATCTGGTTTTTAGGCATAGCGGCCTGACCACGTGGTCTGGGCATCGGTTTCCTAGGCATGGTTTGAGTTTTAGGCCTAGAAGAAGAAGATGGCATCAGTTTTATATGCAAGTTAGTAGGCCTGAATACACCCTCAGAAGCTGGTGCCTGCACAGTGGCTCCAGACCCATCCAAGGTAGAGACATCTGCAGGTTCCACAACAAAAGCATCTCGCGGCATACCGGACTCTGAATGGGTCTCAGTAGAGGCCTGCGAATCTGAAGTAGTGGGTATCAGGGCCTGCGAAAGCACCTCAATGTGTACCAGTGAACTGGCGACTAGCTTAGGAAAAGCATCGTTAGCAGCTTTGAACCTAAGCGGCCTGTCTCTGTCTTTATCTTTGCATTTTTTCAGAATGTCAGTAGTCAGGTGGCTTACTGATGACATATCTGAATAACTGAACCAAGTACCAAAATATTTAGAAGCGAAACTGTACCAATGACAAATAGTTTGTGGTTTAAATAAGGCACAAAACCGACAGGGCCTAGGCAAGGAATACAGTACGAATGAAAATCTTTATGAGGTATTTGCTTTCCACAAGCAATGCAATTATTGGGGTCTATATTAGAACATCAAAGTTTCACAACTTCGAATGTCCTAATATCAACCCCTATTCAGAGAACGCTGAAAATAGCAAAGCTGCAGAACACCGAATTTCTTCCTAGGGAAGGAATTTGGCTGGCCATTCCTGTGGCTTCGCTATTTTCAGCACTGTGGTGGAAAGTTACGGGTCAGGATCAGGTAAGTGTGAGATTGTGTGGACGTGAGGGTTAGGGCACTGGGTATGTGAGTTAGGGTTAGGGCGTGGATCAGGTAAGTGTGCGATTGTGTGGAAGTGAGGGTTAGGGCGGGGTAGGTGAGTTATGGTTAGGGCACGGGTGAGGTGAGTGTGCTATAGTGACGGACCTTAGAGTTAGGGTTTGGGTTAAGGTAAGTGGATAGCTAGTAGTGTATGTACAGTTTAGTGTAGGGTTAGATGTAGGATTTTAGATGTATGTGTGTGGATTGCTGTTTGTTTGGTGTGCTTGTGTTGTGTGTATGTGTGTTGGAACAGCAACTTTTTTCCCTGGGAAAAAATTTGCTGTTCTGCATGTTCGATATTGTCAGTGTTTACTGAATAGGGGTTGATATTAGAACATTCAACGTTTTAAAAAGTCAATGTTCTAATATAGACCCCAATTATTGACTTTTACTGACATCGGTTTAGAGCAAGAGAAAGTTTCCCCAATGGGGTACTTAGCTTTAGTTGATGACTTCGGTTCTGAAACTCGAAAAGGAAAATTTCAGGAATCGGCCGACCGGCACTTGTGAACTGCTTCTGCTTCAGGCACCGCACGGCAAGAAAGACTGGTGTAATGGAGTCGGCTGCATGCTTTATACCCCTGACTACCTGACGTCATGGAAAATGAGACAGCAACTGATGCAGGACCCAAGACTTTGATAATCAGGCCGACTGAGGGCTACTGCAAGCAGATAACCCAAATGTGATGACTGCAACAGTGAAACACGAAGAACATCTAACGTTTCCTTCTACTACAGTTTACAAGCTAAAAATATTTTTTCTCTGTAAGCTAAAATGCTATTTTTGTACTTGTTCTCTGTATATGTGAAATGACTTTGTATATGTTAAATGACTTTGTATATTAACAAACTGTGGAGCTTTTCTCCCCGGGCCTCCGCTGAAAAGGGACATACATCCAGTCAGATTCTCCCGGTCAACAAATGTAAAATAAAATAAAAAATAAAATAAATAGTTAGTCCCCTGCATTGTTTCTTTAGTTTGATGAGGGAGGTCTTACCTTGCTTGATATTGTATTTCCTATTTTTGGCCACAATTTTCTTCCTTTTGTTATACAACCTGTTTATGTTGGTATTCCACCAGGATGGCTTATTTTTTTGATTTGGTCCTGTGCTTATTTCTTGTAGGTACTGTTGTCTCTGTGCAGCTGTATACATGATTGTAAAGGGTTTTTGTGGATGACTCCTTACAGGCAGCGATGGTCCTTTGGTTTGGAAGGGCTTGTAATTTCGCCAGGGTGTCATATAGTAGTATGAAGTTTGCCTGGTGTCCCACATTTTATTTTTATTTATAAAGAGACAGCTTCATGGTCTGACGTGACTAGTGAGGAGGTTAATTACACTTGGTAGGGGGTACAACATCCCCCCATGTGAGTGAAAACTATGTCAAGGATGGTGCCACCCCTAGTGGGTGCACCGGCTAGCTGATCCAGGGTATTTGTGTTGGGAACATCCTGGAAACTGTGCCTGCAGGTTTGAGGTTGTGTAGGAGTCTCAGTTTATAATGGGGATTGTTGAAGTCACCCATGAGTATGGTGTTGGGTTAAATGGGTAGTGACTCCAGTTCCTTTAAGTGGTATGGATTTCTTGTGTCATAGAGATGGGATGAATAGCTCTCAAAGATATGGTAGGGGACTCTGCTTATAGTGAGTTGCATGTGGAGGAGCTCAGGTGCTTCATACTGATTGACTAGCCTTGAGGTGTGACTGCTTTTGGTGTCAGTTGAGACATCTCCATTTTCTGTGCCTTTCGGCCCAGTAGGTAGTTTAAATGTGTGAAAAGCCTTGTTGCCTTGTACTACCGGGCTGTCTTCATGGATTCAAACAACACACAGGTAAAGCAGTAGTTATACATTAAAAAAATGAAATAAGTACAATTCTCCATTCAGTCCAGCAATCTTTCATAGCATATTGAGGTCAGCAGTGGCTGTAGCTGCTTTTACTGCACAATTTTGAAGCTCTTGACACAGTTCATATGCTAATGAGAGTAATATGAATAAATGTTTCTCAGGTCGCCTGTGCCACACTAAGGCTAGGTCAGCTTTGTGAATTCACATAATTACCTATGACAAACAGTGAGTACACAAGGATGTTTCAATGACCCTAGCATAAATGTGGGGAAACTAATTGCAGTGTTATAGCCCATAGAGATATTGAAGACCAAAAATTATTGACATATGTAGGCAAATTGATGCTTGTAAACTTCCCTCTTTACCATTGCTCCTTATACCATAACTTCAACCTGCCATCCATTTTTGCACTCTTCAATGGTGGAAGTATGTCGGGTGATACTACACAGGTGCCCAAAGATTTGCATCACTGTCAACAGCAGTAACATGTGACCGTGAGAGGGCTGAAATATTTCTGTGGGAATGACCGTAGCTTCTAATTGCACTCATGGTAGAAGGGCTTCCAGGTGGTACCCTAAAGAGGGAGCAGTCCATGGGGACACATGGCCGCATATTACCCATGCATCATCCCAACATATGCTCATGTTGGTGATACCTTTGACCGGCATACCCCTGACATTTGGGCTATACCCATATAATATGCCTTGGTGCATGGAAAATGAGATTACAAAGTTTGCCATGCACCTGTTGATACCTATTTAGGTTGGCAGTGATTACTTCTCTGCCTGTGGTAAAGCACAGTGCCATCATGAACGTACTTGGCTGCAAAAAGGTACCACTGTCCACATCCTCATGGCATGTCTTTGACCGTGTCTACAGGTCTTCAAACCCACATACTCCAAATGGCCTGTAACTTACAATATCCACATCCTATCACTGTAGCCTCAACCTCACCCACCTAGCCTTGGCAATGAGCATATACTTAATACAGAAGGGATGTCTGAGTTTATGTACCCAAGCACAGCTATCAGATCGCCCATAGCAGTGTACCTCTTAGCTGTATAATACACCAGTGTGTACCAACATGAGTGATCATCAGAAACATTCATAGTACTGTCTTTTTTCTCTCCTTCTGTTTGTTGCTATACTTTCTTATATTTTCTTTGATATTTGTTACTTTATTTCTATCCATTTATGTTAACATTTTCTGCAGCATCTGCCATAGGAACATCAATAGCATAGCACAGGTCCCTACCCTGCCATCAGCTCTGGCATTCTCCAGCCAGCACACTGTCTCCTCTCTGCCTACTGCCCCAGTGGGTGTGAAAGTGGGCAAGCTGGGAGTTTCCCCAGTGACCTCTGGTGGTCAATTATGGGAGGACAGTGTTTAACTTGGTGACACTGACTGGGGGAGGGGTCACAAATTGTCATCCAATGGGAGTTGGTGGAGTTGTTGGACCAGTTTGTGGACTGGTGGCTTGAAGCACTGCACTGCCTGCCTTGAGAGATTTGTGGTGTGATTGTAAGAGTTGCATCGCAGACTGAACTGCCATCAGAACACCTGAGGCAGGGTGCAGTGGGTAAACAGTCATGCTGGTGACTGACATATTTACATACAAAGGAGGTCAGCAATTACTTGAAGTTTCATGTTAGTAATTAGTAAATAGTCAAGAGGTATAAATTCTCTAAACAAGCAGGATTGTTTACTGCCTACAGTTTTAAGCACAAATAAGACTGCAGGGTACCCCATGCATACATCTGTGGACATTGTTGGATGTGGTTGCGGTTGTTGTAAATGAGTCCTGTCTCAGCAAAATCTACTAAGGCAAGTCAAATCCAACTGGCTAAAAATTAGAAAACATATTTTATATGAGGAACAAGTCCCCCAAACCCAAAGACAGGGACCTAATATATACTGCATTACTTAACCTAAACAACACTGTGGATGCTTAGACCTGGGGTAGTTTCAAGCCCCATTCACTGGATCAGTCTTGAATTATTTGGTCTTAACAAAATAGGCCCAGTGAATCAATTAAATACATGGTGGCATGCACAGCCAAAAAATCTGGTAAATTAAGTAGGCAGGATGGATATTGAAAAGCAAATGCTATAATATGGGAAGAAGCTAAGTAATTAAATTGAGGGGCAATTTTAGCATCACAAATTGGACATAACAATAAGCCTTTTTTATTTTTAAAACAGGTATCAAAGTGAGGAAAGATGAGCTCCACCCATCATATTTTGCAAGAGACCAGATAGTCACATCAGTGGACAGTGTTAGCATGCACTATCATTGACCATAGTAATGATCAGCTGACCTTTTAAGTGTAAACAAGGATCAGAGCAACACTTGGGATGAGTAACCTTAACTATGACTGTGTTTAAGTGGAACAAGTGTTATTTACGTATGTTTCAGTTGGGTAAATAACAACATTTTTCTGTGTTTAAGTGGAACAAAGGTCCTTTATGTATATTTAACTGCCAGAAAATACAAAGAATTGCTTGATAATACCATGAGTGCCATATCGTAACATATCAAATGTTGATTTCAGTGGGGGGAACAATATATTTACTGTGTTTTCCAGACTATCATAATAATCATACAGTTCTAAGACTTGCCAGATAGTGGCATTGGAGACCATGTAGTAACAAACACACATGCACACTCATACATGTGTGCACAAATGCACACATTTTTTTCACTTACAGTGTGCTTCCTCCTCCCCAAAATAACCACTTTTTGACAGGAAACATTTCTGTTTGGCTGTTTAGAATTTACATTGTGTTAGCAGAATGCCTATGTTCTACTCAGTCACAAATAACATCTATACCTATAGCTTATATATACACAACACATTTATATTTACAATTATTTATCCATTCATACATATATCTGTATCTCTTTGTATATATTTAGATATATATATATTTATAAATGAGGGGGGTAAAGACTTCCTGCTGATACAGATAAGTATATCCAAAAACCTAGAGGTGTTTCCTGTTAGAAAGTGGTTATGGGAGTACAGTCTGTAAGTGAATGAAACAGGTAGCTATTGCCATTTAATGATCATCAAAGTAATAAATACTCTCATGTGCTCATAGATGAATGATCATCAGTCTAACTTCATAAGGGCATTATGTTTGAGTGGGTGTGTGAGAAGCAAGCCAATATACATTATCATAGGTAAAATTTATTCCATTTAATCACAGTCAAACATAAAGTGCCAAGCCAAAAAGTGTCTGTTCTTATGTGGGGTGATAATGTCTGTGTGAAAGCAATTTACTACAGCTGTGAACTGAAACCAGTTAAAAGAACTGTCAAGGGTAGTGTGTGTGTGTGTGTGTGTGTGTGTGTGTGTGTGTGTGTGTGTGTGTGTGTGTGTGTGTGCGCGTGTGTGTGCGTGTGCACACGCACACGCACACTTGCACGTGACAGTTTCTTTCACTTGATCTTGGAAAAGTACGAGATGAATCCATTCAAAATGGTTATTCTTCACAGTGGGAAGACAGCTTATGAAAGCAACTAATCATTATGACTTGATCATTGAAAGTTTATCTGTGTATTTTGTTAGGGGCAGAGAGAGAGAGAGAGAGAGGAATATGGCATTTTTTTAAATTTTTTTTTAATTAATCACAAACATGAGATACACCATGTTAGAAAATAGCTATCATGATTGGTCAGTGTGTGTTTTGAAGTAACTGACAACAACTGTCACAGTTTAACAATTTTTGATCTTGCTAGCCCAGAGTAATATGTGCTGAAAGTGAAATATATTATTTTGATCAGATTTTCATGTCATCATAGTCAGATGTCAGAGATATACTTAGTCAGAGATTCATTATACTTGGTGAGAATTTCTATGTTATGTGAAATCAACTGACCACTACTTCCATTTGATTAATTAAATGAGCAGTGGTCAGATGTGTTAGCAGTAGTGTGTGTGTGTGTGTGTGTGTGTGCACACACGTGTGTGTGTGAGTGTGTGAGTGTGAGAGAGAGAGTGTGTGTGTGTGTGTGTGTGTGTGTGTGTGTGTGTGTGTGTGTGCGTGTCTGTGTGTGTGTGCATGCACTCGCGCACATGTGTGTGTGAGTGTGTGTGAGAGAGAGAGAGTGTGTGTGTGTGTGTGTGTGTGTGTGTGTGTGTTTGCATGCATGCAAGCGTGTGTGTGAGTGTGTGCATGCATGCACGAGCACATGAGTGTGTGAGTGAGTGTGAGAGAGAGAGAGTGTGTGTGTGTGTGTGTGTGTGTGTGTGTGTGTGTGTGTGTGTGTGTGTGTGTGTGAGAGAGTGTGTGTGTGTGTGTGTGTGTGCATGTGCGCAAGTGTGTTTATCAAACTACAATGCATAGCTTTTGGTAGAATTTCTTTCACTTGATCACAGCCAGACATCGAATTTGTGTCCAGTAAGAATGTGTCTGTTTTCAGAGTGATTCTGTGAGTGTCTGTGTGCAAATGTGAAAAACTTTATATATTCTCTAAAAAAAAAAAAAAATCACATCAATCATTTATGTACCATTTATCCTTACTCTCAAAACAGATGATCTGTAGCAGAAGAGGCATATAGTATGACAACATGTTTGCAAAAAGAGCAAAACTATTTCACACTTTATTAAAGAAATGAAACAACCCATGTTTCAGCTTTCAGAAATAGCACTTTATTATATAGTTTCATGCTGTACCTATTTTGTTTTTTTTTTCATTCAGTACAATCTTGTCAGTTCGCAATAAACATACGTTTTGCTTTTTTTCTCATGAGGCAAACACAGAGTGTATAATCTCAAAACAAGTGTATCAAGATTGCAAATATATTGTTAAGGTAACATAACTAAACTTGTACTTATTTGACCCTAAATATATCTGTACTGAGTTGGCATTATATATGAAGTAAATGTGATATGTTGCAACATAGAAGTTATCTTTTTCTGTAACTGCAAAGCTGCTACAACAAAAGATCCCTCTACTGACATGCAAAATTACATATTTATCTTCAATGCTGCCTTCAGGTCCCTAAGGATATAATGGAAATATTGAAATGAGTAAATATCTAAAGTTCCAAGGGATATTGTTCTAAAACAGTTGCTAAAAACTGTCAAAAGAAGACATTGTCTCGTGCATGGGTACCACTATAAGACTTAATAGTTATTTCACTTACAGTCTGGCTGTTTGCATTGTCTTCCATTACAGCTGGATTTATAACCTTTGTTCAGAATAAAAAAAATAATACTTGTCAGAATACATACATAGCAATGTGGCATTATATCAGAAGTAAAAGTTATATATATTTTTATCCATAAATTTGACTTTCTCTGTAAATATAAAGACACTACTACCAGCAACCTCTATTCTAACAAAACTAAAATGACTTAAGCAACTTCAACATTTAGCTACCTTTAGGTCATAAGGTAGAAATGGCAATCTTAGATTCATAAGTTAGTAATAGAATAGCTGCCTTGTGGGACATTTTAAACCTGGCCAGTTATCCCATTTGTTACTTAAAATGAACCTGTGCCATTGGAATTTAGATTCACCTAATCCTTTTCAAGATCCATATATATAGTTTTAGGCACTCAGTGTCCAAGATGCAGCTGTTCTGTTACCACTGCACCTAAAAGCACAGCCTAAGTACAATCATAACTAAATGTCTAAATGCATAGCGCAACAAAAATTTCAGAAAAAGTATAAAAATGTTATCATATATATCATTGTATATTGGTACAAATCCACAATAGGCCTTCAAGGCCATTAAAATTTGCCAGGATAATAAGTTGCATTATATTCAGTCAATGTATATGACTTTTGTTCACTACCAACAACCTCTGTTTTAACAAAAGTAAAATGACATAAGCAACTTCAACATTTAGCTACCTTTAGGTCATAAGGTAGAAATGACAATCTTAGGTTCATAAGTTAGTAATAGAATAAATGCCTTGTGGGACATTTTAAACATGGCCAGTTATTCCATTTGTTACTTAAAATGAGCCTGTGCCATTGGAATTTAGATTCACCTAATCCTTTTCAAGATCCATATATATTACTCTAGTGATAATTACTAAATCAAAGCATAGATACTTGGAGGGGACCCATTCACTGGGGTAAAGCATTTAGGAGCTGCCTCTCTCCATTAGTAGTTACAGGGGGAGTTCTGGGGTAAATTTCCTATTTCCCATACATTGAGCCAAGTTACATTTGAATGTGGTCAGGGATGAGTTTTGTTTAACATTGACAGGGAGACTGTTTCCGATCAGTGGTACCCTCTGTGAGATATACCTGTCACTCCAAAATATTCTGCTAATATGTATAAGAGGCTTACGTCCATGGACCAAGTATTTCTGTTACCTTTTGATTCATGGATGTAAAGTAAATCCATCAGTAATGGGTCAGAGGATGCCTTGTATGACAGACAGAGGTCACCTCTTAGTCTATAAGAGATTAAATATAGTGATAAGGCTTTAAGGCAGTCCATGTAGGGCATATTGTTTAGGGCTTGAATCCTTTTTGTAAGGTATCTTTGCAGTCATTCCAGTTGTTGTATGTGCCTGGACAGATACATGCCAAAAGGGGCATTATACTCAATGATTTAAAATGGGCTAAGTAAAGGGCAACAGCAACATCCGTGGATCTAGAAACAGTTCCCTTTTTTATGAGCTGTGCTATATAGAAGGGCTTCCTTACCACAGTGGACACATGCTGATCAAAATTTAAGCCACTGTTCACATAAGTTCCCAAATTCCAAACTACTGGGCCAACTCATGGGTATGTTGTCAATGTGGTATCTCCCTGGGGAAGCAGACTTTCCGAAGGAGATGATGCATTTTCTGGCATTTAGCTGTAGTCCATGAGTCTGGAACTAGTTATTTGTTTGGTACAAGGCTTCCTGTAGGATAGCAGAGTCTTGGGAATTTGACTACTGCTTCTAGCTTGCAATCATCTGCAAATGTAGTTAGCCAGAGCCCTTTGGTATTGGCTTTTACTTCTGAAAAGTAGATGCTAAACAGAAAAGGTCTCAGCACTGAGCCCTGGAGGACTCCAGTGGTGATTGGTCTTCTAGTGGAGGTAGCTTCTTTATTTTGATCCTCTGTGTCCTATCTCTGAGCCAGTTGATAATCCAGTGTGTAACAAATGGGTTTATTTGTAGTTTATTAAGCTTTTCTACTATGCCTAGTGGGGGGATTCTGTCTGAAGCCTTGGACAGGTTGAGGTAGGTGGTTTGCACCATTTTACCTCTGTCCATTGCTTTAGTGACCTTTTCAAAAAAAGTCTACCAGACTGAGTAAGTATGACCTGTCTTTGATAAATCCAAACTGAGATGGGTACAATGTTTGGAGGTTCTGTATGTCCTTATTGATTAATTATATGACTTTTTTTTCCTTGGCTTTGCATATGAGACTGGTCAGACAAACAGGTCTGTAACTGGCTGGATCCACTGAATATCCTCTGTTATGCAGAAAAATAACTGATGATGTCCTCCATTCACTTGGTAACACACGTATGGAGGCTAAGGGTAACTACACTACATGTCTAAGTATATGTATAGTTCCTCAGCTACTTGTATTAAGAACTGTCAAATGGCAACCGAGATACTGCCTTGTATATGTAGATACCAAATGTAGGCTTGCACAGGCATTTCATTGTGACTGTCTCCTAAACAGCATTATACTCATTTTTATTGGGCTGGGGGAGCACTATATCTGTACTGAAAAGGCATTACATCGGAATTGAAAAATCACATATACATATACATATATATATATATATATATATATATATATATATATATATATACACAAACACACACACACACATATATTTATATATATATATATATATATATATATATATATTTGTGTGCATGTGTGTGTGTGTGTGTGTGTGTGTGTGTGTATGTCTTCATAAAATAACCTTGTTGTCAGTGAAAATATGAAAATACCTCCTAAATATAGACAAATATGAACCAACACTCAGTACGTAGACATGAAATTGTGCACACATTTTTGTACCTAAAATCAATTGTGTGCATATTTTTTACCTAAAATCACTAAGTATAGTATATATCTCAGTGCTGTAAAATAGTTTCTAGAAAATGTCAGTTTTAAAGATATAGTTCTACATGGTAGGTAACACTAGTAGCATTGCCGTTAATGTGTTCAGTTTTGAGCCACCTGATTCTCAATAAACGTACATACATATGATATGCTCTTTTTTTCTGACTGATTTGCTTCACAGAAAAACATGCTGTGGCTGACAAAGTCAGGAAACATCAGAATTATGTATTTTGTGTTAACATCCCAACTAAAAATAATATTTATTTCTTATATGAGTGGTATTTTCTGTAATTTTATAACTGCAGCAAAACAAAGTGTCGGCAAATGTAATCTGACTTTTAAAGGTTTGAGATGCCATGATTTTTCAGCATTTGATAATATTAATACATACTGACCACAATATGTGGCCAAGTATCTGAGTCCAGCCCGGTAAGTTTTGTAAAAGAATCTGACTGTGTATAGGTGGGTGTCAATGTAACATCAGAATGACTACTGGAAATTAAAAAAACTGCAATATATTCAAATCATTCAGTTTAAAGAAAGTACTGCAATCAATGCAATTCAGGGGAAATTATATAGCTATCAAATACGTATTTACTGTTGTTATATTGAGCTTAAATAGCAACATTTTGTGTATAAAATTATGCTGTCACTCTTTGAAAATATTGCAGTACAAAAATGTATTCAATCATTCATTCATCCATTCATTCTCTGATGCCTGCTTTATCACTTTTCATGATCACACAGATGCCAGATCCTGTTCTGACAAACAATGAATGCAAAACAGAGAACTAATCCTGAATATAACCCTCAGTCTATTGAAGGATACATGACCATACTTGCTCACACACCACATATATGCCTATAGGTAATTTAGAGGAATACCAATTCACCTGATAGCTTATTACTGATATGTGGGAGGAAATTGGCAGCAAAAATCCTGGTGGACAAAGGGGTGGCATGCAAAGTACCCCAGATGATATTAAACATTGTTTATTTTATCCAGTGCCAAGATGCAGTTACTTCATTGCTTTTACAAGTAGGAGTGCACTCTGAAGTAATTTTGGATGAGTTTTTCTTTTTAATCTCCTAATCTTTTATAAGAATTTCAAACCATTTAGTTGTACATCTCTTTTCTCTACTGGGAGTGAAAATATCAAACAAAAAGTTAACAACAAGGTAACAACCTTCTTAAAAATGGTTATCCATTAAGAGGTTATCAGTGGACAATTTGTTTCACTGTTACAAAATAGAATACATAAACAGAAGTAACAGAAAAATATACAAAAATGGTGGGAAGCCACACAAATAAGGGGAGATAGCCAAGGTTACATAAGAAGCAGGGATTCTGTGTCACTGACTGCCAAGCCTGAACCATCTGCCCCTTATACAAGTACTGGAATATTGGGTAGCTCTTCTCCAACTGACAATGGACACTAGAAGTGGAAATTGTGGGCTAGCCATCTATAATCTGTTTTTTGACAACTTGTCAAAGAAGCTGGCATGTCAATTGCATTCCCACTGTGCTTGTTTTAGGGACTGCAAGTGAGGTATCATTCATTCTAGGCTTATCTTTTCAGTCCTCATAAATGATATATGAGACAGTTATGAATATGATTGCATATAACAGATGTCTAAAAATACTATGGTCTCTTCATTTCAAGTCTTAAGTCATCAGCTTTACCAGGTTTGTCACACATTTTCCCTTCCTCAAGGTTAGTTCAATTTTTTAGTAATAATGTCACGGTGTTCCTTCTGTTTTCCTTTCACTGCTAATTTTACTGGATGAATTACTGATTTTTAAAGGGTGAAAGGGCAGATCAGAGGCCAGAGATTTGTACAGACTCTATCCCATCTTGTTCATATCATGTCTTTCAATTCAGTGGTTTCTTCTGGGCTGCTGAGTTGCTGTACATCTCATTTCCAGGACTGACTGCCAGCTACCGTTTGTGTCCACATAAGGTTACCACCAGTCCTGATTTCTCACAGGACAGCAGTGGCATTCTGCAGAAATCCAAGAAAAAAATTACGTTCTTAATTGTTATTTGAATACATTTTTATAACTTTCTTGTAAGTATTTCAAAAAATTGTATTTTCTAAGGGAATCTAGGTGGTGACTATTAGAGAAGAGTTGTGTTGACCAACTATTTCAGGCATCAGATGGGTTGATATCATCCTCTGGCTAGGAGAAATCAGATAATAAACTGAGCTTCATGTCCAAGTGAGCCACTCAAAGGTGAAAAAAGTGGCAGTAGGTCATTTGCTCATGTTGAATAATATTGACAAAAATGGGTCCGGGTATTTGCTAGTGCTAAATGGATTGATGATCTGGCCTACTTCTGACCTATGCCAAAGACCCATGCTAACTGTGGGAGGGGTCTATATACCCCTACTGGCCAGAGTGTGTTCCCACCATAATGCCTATTAACCCTGGGTCAATAAGCTACTGGCATGCTGGAGTCCAGTTGCCTAGAAGTACTAATATAAATTCCTGACAGAAGAAGCCATATCTAGAGCTCAACATGAAGGATAGTGGTGTCCTTATAAACTCTCATTCTTCCAGAAATAAATTGTGAAAAGTAAAATATTGGGGGTTTGTGGGTGAGGAGTTGAGGAAGAATGAAAATGGACAAAGCAGATGGAACATTATGGTGAGTACATGACTTCTTTATACAATGTTGTCAATTTTCATACATTCCTCAACAGCTGGGATACAGTCCCCAGCTACGTAAAATCCTGGATGGACTCTAAGGAAGGATATTCCTGAGCACAATTAAGCCAAATTCTGCTCTTCCCCTCGAGACCAGATCCAGTCTGTAATGAATAACAAAGATATGAGGACTGGCCCAAGCTGCAACTGCGCATATGTTGTCCATGGAAGCCCTGGATAGAAACACTAAAGAAGTAGCCATGGACCTAGTTTAATAGGCTCTTAAAGGTTTTGGTAAGGATAGATCCAATTTATTATAGACAAATAATATACAATCCGTCAGCCATCTGGCTAAAGTTACCTTTGCAACTGATTCACCCAATTTAGAATCTGCAAAGGAGACAAATAATTGATCCATCTTCCTAATTTCTTTTGTTCTGTGTAAACAGAAATGTAATTGTCTGTGAACATCCAATAACTGCGACATATATTCATCTTTGTTTGCAAATTTAGGAAAGAAAACTGGCAGATTAATGGACTGGTTGATATTAGATTCTGACACCACCATAGTTAGGAAAGAAGGATTGATTTGTAATGTCACTCTATCCCTGTGAAAAATCAAGTAGGGAGGTTTAGAAGATAATGCTTGAAGTTCTGGAATTCTTCTCACAGAGGTGATGGCTACCAAAAAGATAGCCCTCCAGGTCAGAAACTTTAGATCACATTTTGCTACTACTTCAAAAGGGGAATGAATTAGATCCTGCTGTACCAAATTTACATCCCATGGAGGAGTTTGATCTTTATAAGGAGGTCTTAAAGAAGAAGAAGGGTACCTCTCAAGAAGGCCTTACATAGCTTAGATGAAACCAGGGTAGAATTTTCAAGTCCAATGTGAAAATTAGAGATGGCTGCTAATTGAACTCTAATGGCAGAGGAGCTAGCTCATTCGTTGAAAATCGTTGCCAAAACTTCAAGGACACTTTGGGCTGAAAAAGGGTCAGTATGTTTCTGATGTGCCCAAAAACAAACCTCTTCCATTTACTTCTTTAAAGTTTTCTTGTAGAAGCTTTATGGATAGATAGGATCATATGGTGGACGGGACAAGACTATATGTTGTCTGCCTATTAACGGAAATGGAGAAACCACATTGTCAGCTTTAGGTTTGAAATATCTGGGTGAACCATGTCTGTCGGGTGAGACATGAGGTCTGGAATTGGATCCAGAAACCAAGGTGGGTAAATTAGATAAGGCCAAAGAAAAGGGAACCAAATCTGTTGAGGCTAGAAAGGATAAATACGGATGACCTTGCTCTTCAACTGAAAAGCTTTCTGCAGAAATTTGGGGATCAGTGGAGTTGGAGGATATGCATAGAGGAGACCAGGGGTATAATCATTTAGTAGAGCATCTCTTGGAGATTCCCCCAGTGGGAGGATTAGGGCAAAGAAGCTGCTGCACATGTTGTTTAGGGGAGATGCAAAAGGATTGTAGCAAGGCTGGCCCCACTGGTGAAAAATCATTTCTGCCACCATCATGTTGAGAGACCACCTGTGAGGTAGTAGAATGGACTGGCTGAATTTGTCTGCTATCACGCTGGACTTCCCCAGAATGTGCATTGCTATCAGAAAATGGTTGGATGAGATCATCCATTGCTACACTCTGAGGGCGTCTCAACACAAAGGGTAAGATCTGGTTTCTCCTTGTTTGTCGATGTACCAAAGCACTGACATATTGTGTGTCTCAATCACAATGGTCCCGGAAGGGAGAGAGTCTTAAAATGCCTGCAATGCTAAGAGTACTGCTCTTATTTCCAGGACACAGATATGCATATTGGCCTCTTTGGGGCACAAAGTGCCTTGGATTGTTTTCCCCAGAAAGTGCCCCCCCCCCACCCAATCTAGGAAACATCCATGGTCATTATGGCCTTGGGCTAAGGGAGAATGAAAGGACAGCCTTGTAAAACCTGATCTGATTGAATCCGCCAACAAAGGTATCTCCTACATGCTTGAGTGATTCTTTTTTGCGCTGACGTGTTGATAAAGAATAGACCATTGTGTTGATATCATTCATTGAAGAATTCTCATATAAAATGTTGCTAGAGGAACAAGGACTACAGCCACTGATATTGATCCCAAGTCTTGCAGAATCAGTCGGGCTGAGATTGTGATAATGTGAATTATTTTTCTGAGTTGAAGTCTAATTGTTTGTACTATTAAGAGGGGAACAGAAGCTGTCACTGAAACCAAGCTGAAATGTTTTCCTATGAATTCCAGTGCTTGAGATGGTTTTAACTGGGATTTATTGTAATTTATGATTATCCCCAGATGGGAGCAAGTCTAGAGTACCTGATCTTGTGCTCTTATTAGCAGATGCCTGGTCGGGGCAGTAATGAGCCAGTAGTCCAGGTATGGAAACACTCAGATTCCCTGCAGTTTGAAGTGAGCTACCTCTCCCATGCATTTGAACACCCTGGGGGCTGTGGTGAGGCCAAAGGGCAGTGCTCTGAACTGGTAATAACCATCTCCCAGCTGGAAGCATAGATACCTTCTGGATTGTCTATTCATTTTTATGTGATAGTACACATCCTGAAGGTCTATCGAGCACATCCATTTGTCCTTGCACAAAAAGGGCACAATGGAATGAACCACGACTGTCCAGAACTTTGTGTGTCAAACTGATTTGCTGAAGTTGCTGAGATCGAAAATCAGTCTCTAGTCCCTTGTTTTCTTTGGCAGTAAAAAGAGTATTGAGTGAGTTCAGGATTCTAACTGGTCTGATGGGACCCTTTGGAGGACTCTCTTTTTCTAGAAGCCTTTGTATTTCTAGTGCTTCTGCTTTCCTCTGATTGGGTGGAACATTGGAAAATTTGCATACAGATGGAGGTGAAGGGAAAAGGGAATTGTTTAACCCCTGACCTCTGGAAATGATCCTCTACACCCATGTATTTTATTTTATTTATTTATTTAACATTTCTTTAAAGGGAAAGTCTGACTTGGAATGAAGCCAATTTTCAGTGGCGGCCCTGGGAGAAACGCTTCAGACACATGTCTTTGTAAAGTGGGAGGAAACTGGAGCAGCCAGAGAAAACCCACATGAACACAGGGAGGACATGACTCTGCACAGAAAGCACTCCAGCCGAGAATCAAACCGGAGAATCTCTTGCTGTGAGGCGACAATGCTACTGCTGCACCACTGCACCATCTGACGTATCTTTTGTGATATCTAGCCAGGCTCTATGGTGCAGGGATTATCGACCCCTGATTGCCCCTAGAGGGGGACAATCCAGCCTCCTTTCAGGAATGTTGGTACGGTCTGTCAGAGAAGGAATCTCTATACCCCTGGTTCTTATAGCCTCCTCTGCCACATGGGTGGTGTCTTCCATTCAAGTCCCCCCCCCCCAGCCCCTGGCGGAACCATCTCCATGTGGATCTTGGAAAGGACCCTGGAACTTTCTGAACCACATCTTTTAACCAACTCATTAATTCCTCAAGAAGGTTCTTTGAGGGGTCAAAAAATGTATGCCCATGCAGACAGAGTCTTTCCATCTTTTTCACACCTGGAGAGTGTGCCCTTCACTTTAAGGCCAAACAACGAACTGACATCAAAGGAACAAAGACTTGAAGGGCTTTGAAAAATCACACAAGTGCATCCAGGCATGTCTCTTGATGGAAATGCCTCCCGCTACCCTTGAGGTTCCCTCAGCTGCATGAAAGATAAGCCTCATGGACAAATTAGAAATATATTTTAGGGTAACCAACTTTGAGGCCACAGAAGTCTGTAGTAGTCCACAAAAGGGAACTTGACAGTTCCTTTATGGTCCCTTTCTAGTCTCATAAAGTGTGCCAGGTAGTTCAGCGACTTGAGGGCAAGAGTTACTGAAGCATACACATGCTTCCCAAATCTGTCCAATGCCCTAGACTCCCTGTTAGGGATGGGACAGAGAAACTCTTCTCAGCAAGTAATTTCTTGGTGGCTGCCGTCATGCCTATAGCATCTACGGGCACTCCCTTTCTCCAAAATTCCCTTCTTACAGGTGGTACCAGAATCTAATCCGGTCTTTTGGGGATTGGCTCAACTGTGTCAGGCTTCTTTCATGCCCACCTAGATATTAAGTCAATGAGCTCATTGGTGGGTAGGGTAACCCAGGAGGTAAACGGGCCAGTTCCAAAGGCCTCCAGGAATACCAGTTCCTCTGGAGAAGGGTTATCGGAGGACCAACCACCCCTCCGCTTAAGGATTTCAAGGATGTCTCCAAAAGAGATGTCTTTGGGTGGTGATCTTGTGGACCCTTCCCCCTCATCAAAATCAGTATCTTCTGTGATTGACTCCTGAGTGGAGTCTAAGTGCCTCCTCTTGCACTTCCTCTTCTTAGAGACTTCCTCAGTGGGGTGCTCTGGAGAAGTGTAGGAAGTGATATAAATACTCTGCTGGGTAACTTGGAGATTTTGGGCTGGCTGTCCCTGTAGCATAGAATGGTGGGGCTCAAGGGGCAGGAACACACAGGATCTATAGGGAAGATCCAAGGGGGGGAGATTTATCCATCCTGCTGGTGCAGAGAGCACTCTCTTCACCACCTTAAAGGCAGAGCACTCCAGGGAGAAGGAAGCCACTGGACCCAAGAAGCCATGCTTCCACTCCATCAACTCACCCTGACCGAAAGCAGCCCACCTGAGGCAGAGGTCAGAGCCAAGCTGTCCAATGCCAAGGCTCAAAGGGGAAGAGATGGCTCCAAAACCTTTGGAGTAGACTGTAATGCCTCGGATCCAACAGGGATGCTTTGGTTCCCAAGAGTCATCCTGCTTTGAAAATGTCAGAGCTAGTGTACTCAGAGATAGCTTCTGAGCTGAAGATACCAACATTTTTGGATATAAACATGATGGACCTGGACCTCTGAAATGACAGGTCATATCAGAAAAGGAGCTGATATTGTTGGAGTAGTAGAAACATGGGCTTCCTGACCTGAAGGGGTATGAGCCAGAAGAACAACCAACTATATGTCCCCTGAGAGAAATTTCATCATTCTGTCCACATCAGCCTTGGTCAGACTTCTGGAAGAACAAGAGGATGCCACCGATGGAGACCTAGAGTGCCGGCATGATTTGAGGAAAGGGGACAGTACTTTAGAGGGTACTGGGTCTACAGGAGGGGAATACCTTGTCCTAAGCAAAGGCCTCAGAACCGAAGCTTTAGTCAACTCCAATGCCGACTGGGCAGGAGCAATTTTTGGATCTGACATATGCTTTTTCTTTGGTGGTTGCATGGTAGGATCCAAGGATGGAGTTGAGGACTCTGAAAGCCTTGAAGACTTAGACAAAGGCTCCTTTGTCTTGGGTTTGGGGGACTGTGCCCCAGAAATAGCTTCTGAAAAAGATGAAGGAAATAATCCTTGCAGTATTAACTTGCTCTTCCACTCCACCACTGCTCATGGATTAAAAGCTTTGCAGATAGAACAGTGTATCTGAAGATGGTCTGGGCCCAAACAGTAGATGCATAAAGCATGAATGTCTGATGAAGGCATCTTGTGCCTGCATTTCTGGCATTTCTTAAAGCCAGGAGGGCCTTTTTCAGACATTCTAAAGATACTAAAGAGAACAAATGTAGAAGGATTTTATTTTTACTATTATATGTAGAAATATAGAAAAATGGAAAATTAGAAGTATTACCAACAATAGTAATTTAAACTATACTAAGAAAAGTGTAAAGGAGAAAAGGAAATACCAACTATGGTAAACTATACTACACAAAAAGGTGTAAAAGAGATGATTTGTAAATAGAAAACTGTTAAAAGTTAAAGAGAGCAAAAAAAAAAAGAGAAATAAACTTATTTCAAATGTTAAACACTTGAGACCACATCCAAACACAAAACTGGCAAACGAAATCTGAGGTATGTTAGGGGTTGTTGCATTATGGGTAAGGAAGGAGTTTGAGAGTTTTTCCATGGCCATGAGCTAAAATAACATCCAAGTCTGTTCCAAACTCAGCTGTTGAGAAATAATGAAAATTGACATCAGATTAGCTGTTATGTTTTTCATTGCATAGGATGTCTTTAAGGCCATATTTGGAATACTGTATACAGTACTGGACACCTCACAGAAGAAAGCAAGGGAAGTGGGACATATGCAGTCAAGGCTGCTGAAATAATTAGTGGAATGCTGAGGTTAGAACTTTAAAAAATGGCTAAAGATGTTGCATGATGCACTTTGAAAGCAAGAAAGATGGATGCAAGGGAACACGATATGGACTCACGATATTGTTAGGAAACTGGCACAATCTAGTTATAATGGGAAGTGAGACCTAAGTGGCATTTAGAAGCTGTGAGATATGTTCCTAGTAAATGAAATGCTTTATGCAGAAATAGTGGCAAGAACTAGGAACAACCTGATGGAGAAAGTGATTTCATGTAGTTAAACAGAAAGGGTTTAAGGGAGTTCGAGAAGGGTGAAGAATGGGGACTTAAGATAGGGGATAGTCTACTTAGGGGCTGGGCTGCAGCAATCTGGTGGTCTTAACTGACAACTAATAGAGTTATATGTAAATGACTAGTTAAAAAGAAAAACATGAAGCAGTTATAGTTCTCAAAGGAAATGTCAGAGAACATGACGGTCAAAGACATATTTGGGCAGTTAAAAGACAAAGACTAAAATATCAACTACCACCAGGAAGAGCTAAAAGAAACTAAGTAATCTTTTAAGGAAGCTGAATCACATATTGCATTACATATTACAAAACCAATGATGCAAAGGTACAAAGACCTATTAAGAAGGTTAAAAGGGAAAACTAGAAGTTTAAAGAGAAGAAGCTATGATGATTAGCTTTATTAATTCAAATGCTTGTTGGAAATTAAGTCTAATCTGAGGAACATTATTAAGGAAGCTTCAAATGTGAAGCCACCCAAAGAACAAAAACATATTTAAACCCATAATTAATAAAAACTCTCTTTCTGGTGAGAAAAAAACAATAGTAAAGCAACTTAAAAAAAAACCCAAAAGACAGCAAGGCTCCACCGAAATAAGTTCAATCATTTAATAACACAGCTTTCATCCTTCAGCATAAATGTTGCACTGGACTTCATCAGAATCCAATATTAATATATTATGTTTATACCCATGACATTCCCTTTTAGGGCTGTTTCCAATATATGTTAATTTAGTCAGCACAACACACAAAGTCTAGTTTGGGATTATAAATGTATTGGCATAATTTATAGGGTTCACTACTGCTTTGCAGTCATATAGTCTGGAATGCTAAAATTTAATAAGAATATTTACTACAGATGCACAAATTAATAGAAGCATATCACCTGGTCTTGAATTTAGTGGGGATAGGTGAAAGCCATGTAAAGAGATTTGTCAGTTTTTTATTGTTTTATTATTTTTTTTATTAGATTTATTTGTTAACCAGTAAGCCCACTTGACAAAAGTGTTCTTTTTTGGGATAACCAAGGAACACTGTCTAGTTAAGTGGCATACTTACAGTTACAAAGTAGGTAAACAGAGGCTGAGGGAATCTAACCCTGGAATGCACAAAGAATCTAATTAATAGTTCATGGTCTTAATCTTCTACACTAACTGGCAAGGTGATGTTTGTCATTTGTTTTCAAACCAATCATATCCAGGTTTCTTCAAGAAGAATAAATAAACTAAGTTGAGCTGAAAGAAAATAGTCAAAGTAAACCATGACTGGCTAGGCCTCATTTTGTCAGATTTAGAGAAAGTTGCTGTATGCCTTTTTGCTCCATATATATCTTACGGTCATGTTTACCAACTGCTTTAGTCAGGTGAACAGGAGGGGAAGAAGAGAACTTTCTTAGCATTATGTGGATATTAGGGGTTGAGAGAGGGAGAGAACTGTAACTTACATTATGTTGGTAATTGGCTTCCTGGTGGAGAAGGATTATGGCGCCTTGACCATGATCCAAGTGACTTGGATTTGTCTAGTGAGCCCAGCACCAGAGTAGTCAGCAGGGGACTTGGGAATTTTCCAAGCATGCCTGTCACTACAGACTGACATCTGTAAGTGATGAGGTAAGACAGTGAGCTTCAATCTCTGATAAAATTAACAATATTGCACACTGGCAGATCTTTGTAATATTCATGACCTTACAAGACTGCACATCATGCTTGGGTCAGGGCATGGGTAAGTTATATAAAAAAATCTCTAAAGCAGAGAGGAGGTTGTTGCACAGGTATGCTTTAATCTTCTCTCTGGACTATGACTGGGAAAAATATCAGAGCGACTCAGGGTGTAAGCAGTGCTAAGAAACAAGAGATTGAGGAGAGGAACATGTGCAAGCAGATGGTTAGTTAAACACAGTAAAAAGTATACAAAATAAATAAATACATTGTATAATGCTCATATTTTGTAATTAATGTAGAGTCATTCGGTTTAGCCCAATTCACTTCTAAAGATTGCAACTGACTACATGTGAAATCCACAAAATCTTGAAAGGACTTTAGTTATAAGGGGCGCTTGACCCCCCCCCCCCCATAACCCACATAGTGTAGAGCCTCATGCCAGTACCCCTCTTTACATAGATGATGAGATTCAGAGTCACAGACTATCAGTCACTTTCAGGCTACATCAGTCCCAGTATTGTAGACTATGGCCAATATAATAACCACAGTAAACAATGGCATCAGATTTAAACTGACATATTTTTTACATTGCTGTAGAACTTACCATATGTTGATCATCTATTTTATCAAAGAAGGGCGTTCAGACTTCCCACTAAGCTTTATAATCTCTGGAGAGGCACAGAGTAGGATGAGTCACTAGCACCCTTACACATATACTGTCAGTTCCCAGAGGATGGGCCTACTTATTCCCAAACCATACCTGCTCTTTCAAGTCCCAAATTATTAATCAAATGAAGGTTGCCTTGACCACAGTCAGGGCTGTGCCATGGGCCCTCTATGCTGCTGAGCTGGTAAATTCTTCATAATTTTTTTTCACACAAGAAAGAGGTCTGTTTCATTGTACAGAAAAGACCATAAGTAATGCTTCATGTTTTTTTTTCTGCCACATAGGGTGTCATAATCACTTAATAAAGTCATTAGGTTTATTATATACGTTATAGCTTTAGCCAATATAGTATCATGTCTGCTTTTAGAAAGGTGCTTATTGAAAGATATATTTATACAACTAAAAGAAGAAAAAAGGAAGAAAGAACATGAAAAGATAGAAACAGCAAGGCAGACTAATTTAGAAAAGTAGGAGAGAGATGGGTGAGTAGATGAGCAGGTAGGGCAACAACTAGTCCTAGACAGGTTTGAGAGGACAGAGGATGTAGGTCTGCGTGAGTATAGGTCAGTTTCAAGTGAGAATATGGAAACAACAAATGGTAAAATAAAGGCTGATAAGAATGGGCAGAACAGTCCTGCAGAATAGGCAACAGGAAGCCACTAGCCAGGAAAGGACGGGAAAGGCTAGGTGAAGAACAGCAGAGAAATGCAGGCAGGTGATTTGGTATAAAGTGAAGTGAAAGTGGGAAATGCATACAGTCATGTTGTAGAATATAAGGAACAGAAAGACAAGGTGAAGGCACAGATGCAGAAAGCCCTGATAAGTGATAAAGAGGAGTCAGAGCCACAGGAGGCCATGCAAGAGCAAATATCTCAATGTAACTGGGAGGGAAGTGAGCAGAGAAGTGCACACAGCCAGACTGGAAGGCACAGAAAGTAAAAGGGAAGAAGAGTGGAAAGAATTTGTAGAAAAAGTGCAGGGGAAATGGGAAAAGATGAGAAGTGTCACAAGAAGTGAAGCAATCACTCCAGACAGTGAGGAAATCTGTGGAAAGTAAAACTGGATGCAGATAAGAAGGGAAGGGACATGCAACAGAAAGCAAAAGAAGTGAAAGCCAATATGACTAAAAAGAAAATTGGGACTAGTAATAAGAGAAAAAAGATATGTCAATGGGGAAAAATAGCTTCTTTAGGTGAATAGCAGAAAGAAAATAGAGAGGGGCAGACATGAATGGAGATCATAGAGGACTTCAAAGCTGGGGAAGATGTTGAATGAATCCTTTGCTTTACTCTTTATAACGTCAAATAAAGAGAGGGTGCCATGCTGGGAGTGAGTTAGATCAGAGTGGGAAAACAGCGTGCAATCAACAGGATAGAGGAGGGAAGGAAGATGAGTGAAAACTGGCTTCTGTAAGAGACGACAGAGCACAGTTACCTGACAGGTTGCCTCTCAGGGTTATTAGGAATCTACAACAAATAAAACTGAACCAAACTGTTTAAATTACCACTGAAAGCCGTACTGAATGAGAAACCACAAAATTTATTTAAATGCCAAAATTCAAACGTTTTTCGTCCAACCCTGTGATTAGACTTCTTCAGAATAAATCCAAAACGTTGTACATTTCTTTTCAAAGCATATTTATACTGCGCGCCAAAATCTCTAATAGTATAATAGATCTGCAGTTGTCTTAAAGACACAAACTCCTTAGTTAAAATAAAAACTACCATAAATGTGATAAGTTTATATCCACAGTAATAACAAGCCCCAAAATAATATTATACTATTTTAAATTAATTATAATTGCAACAACGAATAAATAAGTAAATAAATGAATAAATGAATAAGTAAATAAATAAATGAATCAATCAGTAAATACTAACCAGAGAATGTATACAATCTAATACCAATATTGACATGTGCAAGTTGTGGGGAACTAAAAATATATAAATATATATCTCCATATATTATAAATCCTGCACAGGTCATATTGATACACCTCGTATTTTAAAAATCATATTAATACATATATTTTAAAAATATATATATGCTCATCTGAATGAAGTAAAATTAGATTAAGTTAACTGACATATAAAAGTAACAATCAAAACTGACATTAGATCAAAAAATCTCGAATAATAACTACCTAACATTTTTTATATATTAAAAAGGTATATGTATATGTATAGAATTAATTTAAAAACATATGAATATACCAAAGTTAAAAAATTGACCCTCAGGAAAAATTCTCAAGTTAATGCTTATTGCTAATGCCCTAAATGGTATTAATAATGTAATACCATGTTTAAAGTGTTAAAAATTCTGAAAATTGGTGTTATATGTTAAAGTTATATGTACAGATAATGTGAAAAAAAATCTGAAAAAAAATGACCATATATACAAAAAGGACCTTATCTGTCCAAACTTCTAAGTTTTAGTAGACACATTAGGGAGCATTTTTCATTTAAACCTGGGTTGGAATAGGCATTAAGTTTTACTTGCCATAGTAACTCTTTCTTTTCTAGTAAAAGGCCAAAAGGGCCTCCCCTAGCATCTTGTGTAATTTGATCAATGATTTTAAACTGTAACTTATGATGGGGATAGGAAAGAACATGTCTAGCTAAAGCATTGTCTTCTTTTTGCAGGTTAATGCTTCTCAACTGTTCATAGACTCTATCCCTCAACCTACGTTCCGTCTTGCCTATGTAAAAAGATGGACAGCCTTGGCAAACTGCCACATATACAACTCCCTTCAAGTTTCAGTTAAATTTTCTTTTTGTACTTAACTTAAAGCCATTGATGTTAATGTTAATTCCTAATGACATATAATGGCAGTAATGACAATTGCCACATTGCATCATTCCCTTATTGGGTGTCCTAGCATGTGTCTGATGTAATAATTCTTTAAAACTTATACCTCTTTTCCAAACTATCCTGGGTGTGGTACCCAGTTTGGACATAAGAAAGTTATCATCTTTTAATAAGGCCCAATTTTTTATCAAAATTTCTTTTATATGTCGATAATCCAGCGAGAACTTTAAAACACATGCTAAATGAAATTCAGTGTTTATTTGTTGTTGATGTATTGGACCTTGTGTCTCTACATTACTCCCTAACCTAAAGGGGCTATACTGTCCTCTATTATTCTGCTTCAAAATGGGTTTAAAATGTCCATTACTTCTCTTAACTGTAACTTCTTCTATCAGTTCTTCTATAATAGAGATCGGATAATCCCTGTTCAGAAACATTTGTTTTAATTTCATGCATTCTTCTTCAAAGTTAATGTCTGTGGTTATCATACGTGCAGCTCTGACTAATTGACCTTTAATTATAGACTTTTTTTGGTGGATTGGGTGTGCACTAGAAAAGTGGAGAAATTTATTAGAATAAGTGGGCTTTCTAAAAATATTTGCTTCATATACCCCTTGTTTGACATTTTTACATAAATTGATGTCCAGAAATGGAATTGAGATAGTGCTAAAATTATATGTCAAATACAAGAAATCAGTGGAATTATTGAGCATATCCACTGTGTTACTTGCTGCCAAATCATCTCCTTCAATAATCAATATTATATCGTCAATAAACCTTGCATAAAATTTCACTATGTGTTTCAAAGCTTGATTGCCAAACACAAATGTATTTTCCCAATAAGACATCACTAAGTTGGCATAGCTGGATCCACAGGGGGATCCCATTGCAACTCCTTTCTTTTGGATATAATATTGATTGTCAAACAATATAAAATTATATGACAAAATCACATCTAATATCTCTTGTACTAATGTAACTTCATCATGTGGGGCTCCATTCTGTTTCATTCTAGCTGTAGCCCATTCTATGCCTTGCTAGTGTGGGATACTGGTGTACAAGTCTTTTACATCTATTGTCAAAAAATTATGCTCTTTGTGAAATGTGAGAATATTGACTTTTTCTAAAAACACCTACGAGTCTTTCACTATCCATGGGTCCAAAACAACATATTTTTTCATTATTTCGTCTATGAATTTGGCACAAGCATACGTGGATGACCTCCTGCCATCCACAATGGGTCTAAATGGGGGATCATTGATGTTCTTATATATTTTGGGTACCCCAAAGATACAGGGTGCCCTTGGAAATTCAACTATAAGATAGTTGAATGTGTGTATGTCTATTCTCGCTTCTATAAAAAGCTCATTTAGAAAGCTTTTAATAAATTGATTAGATTTATTACATTCGCTAATGGATGTTATGTCATATGTATCCAATGTTAATATATTTTAAATTTTCTTTAAATAATCTGATCCATCCATCATTACAAGTCCCCCTCCCTTATCCGGGTTCATAACCCTTACATCTGCCATCAACAACATCTGGAGAATATCCTTCTCATCCTTAGTAAAATTATAGCTACTTTCTGACCTCTTCTCATTTAATTTTCTGAGATCTAACTCATGAAAAACGTTTGTATTTTGGCGTTTAAATAAATGTTGTGGTTTCTCATTCAGTACGGCTTTCAGCGGTAATTTAAACATTATTAGGAATCTAGTTAGTGTGCTGGCAGTTCTTCTTACACATTTTCAGTAGATCACTGATCACTAGGAAAGTGCCTGCAGAATAGAAGACAAGTGTGGTACCCTTGTATAAGGCATGGAGCAGGAAAAACCTAGCCTAAAAACAGCAGTGGGAAAGTCGTGGGCAGAATCCTCAGGAAAATGGCTTATATAATGAATACTTCTTAGTGAAGTTCAGTGAAGAAGAGATTTCAATGAAGAGATGGTATGACATGCATTCCAATCACTAGCTTTACTGAAAGACATTGAATATCGCATGTCAAGTGACATGCAATTCATTAAAGTCAACATGAATCCTTAAAGTACACAATATCCTATATCCCTTTTCTTAAAAACATTATTAATAAGTTGAATGGAGACTGGTTTTATGTACAGCAGGTCTAAAACCTTATTCTTAAACTACATAAATATGTTATTTTTTAAATTTATTTATTTATGTTTGTTACCCTTTTCAGCCGCCACCCAGGCTATGTATAAGACAGCAAATGTTAATGGCATCAGACAGCTAACATTATAATAGATTAGAAAAGAAATGCGTAGAAGACTGATATACACCATACTGCATTTTATATATTGGTAAAACTGAACAAAGGTGTTACACACAAGAGAACATGCAATTGGTAGTACAGTACACAGTCTAAAAAACATTAAGGTAACCATTTCCAGGTCAGTCACACATGCAGTATTACCAACATCAGAAACAGTAAAAAGAGTCCAGCATTAGGGGTGGGGTGGGAGGGAACACTAGTTTGAAGTAAAGTACCAAAAGCTTTGAAGTAGAGTACTCTGCTAGCTACCATCCATAAAACAGAGAGCATTTATATTCCTGAGGTACATGAAATTTCAGCTGTAAAAACCCACATAACAGGTTATGATCAAAATATCATGTGTTTATATCACTTAGTCGAATGGCTATTCAGTTAATAGTGATTCATCGAACACCTATTTAGTGAAGCCGCTCTTCATTGAATGGCAAATTTTAAGTAGGGCAAACAAATGATTGGCCACAACCAAGCAACCACAAAATAAATAAATAAAATTGAAAACCTGCCAAGGTGGGGGGCCCCCACACCCCATAACTAAATATACTAAATCCAAGATTACACTACAGTGGGGAAAAGGGCAAATTCCAGACAGTGGCCAACCACTGGTTTGCCCTAGTTAAAATTCACTGTTTGAAGAGTGGCATCGCTAAATAGGTGTTCGACAAATGGCTATTTGCTGAATAGCCATTCGACAAAATAATATAGACCCAATATCATTTGGTTATATGTTTCACCATAAACATAATTAAGATGGAATGTACGAGTAGCTGCCCCTGGTGCAAACTGTTAGGAGACATGATAGGCAGGCACAAATGAGCCAGGAGTGCTGTATCGGCATGTGGTTGCAGTTAGAAACTTAGAACAATTAGAAGTACTTGTAACTGTAGCAAGGTATGAGCTACATTATAGTAAGCAGCTTCCTAAAATTACACATATTTTATTTGGTCCTCAGCTTGACAATCTAGTAACAGCTATATGTTCTAGCTTGCAGAAGATAGTTTGTTGAAGTATCTTCATAGGTTGCTAGGTTAAATGGGGTCTGTTTAGTTTAATGTATTACTAAGAGAGTAAGTAGCATTATGAATGGATGATGTGTTTGGCAGTGGTGGGCAGTATCTGTTTTTAAGTAATTTAAATGTAAGAGTGTTGAGGAAGTACATGGCTGTAGCAGTAACTGGTAGCCAGATTGCCCCTTGTACAGAAAGGCAGTGATATTCTACTGGGTTGACAAGGTGTGTGAATCTAAAAAAGAAGTTATGTCTTACCATAATGTTCCATCTGTGTTGTTGATCTTCATCTATTCTTGACTGTTGGACATTAGTTCCAATCCTCGGAATCAGTATGGCTGTTATACAGCTCGAGCCAGCCAAAAATCTCTTGATCTAATAGACTACCCTCAATACCCCTCTCCCATTTACGTCAGATCAAGTTTGCAGACTTATAAAAAGCCAGAAGAACCACGAGCTCATATGAAGAAGCCATGTCCAAGGTGTAGCCTAATGATGCACCCAGGATGAGATCACTCCTCCAGGAATTCACAGGAGAGGGACGGAGGGTGAGATGCCAAGAATAGATGAAGATCGACAACACAAATGGAATGCTATGGTAAGACATAACTTCTTTATCTGATACTGTCAGTCTTCATTTATGCTTGACCATTGGGACAGAGTCCCCAGCTACTTTAAATTCCAGGTGGCGCTATGAAAGGATATTCCTGAGAACCATAGCACTAAAGGAAGATCTTCCCCTGGAGATCAGCTCTAATTTGTAATGAGTGATAAAGGTATGTGGAGTAGCCCATATTGCTGCTGAGCACATTTCATTCATGGAAGCCTTGGAATGAAAAACAGCTGAGGTGGACATTGACCTGCTGGAATGCGTTCTCACTGGCACAGGTAATTTAAAATTCTTATTATATATGTAAGTAATACAATCTCTTAGCCATTTTGATAAGGTAACTTTGGCAATGGACTTTCCTAAAGTCGGGCCTGAGAAGGAAACATACAACTGTTCTGATTTTCTAAATTCTTTAGTTCTGTTGAGATAGAAATGTAATTGTCTGTGAACAGACAACAAATGTAGACAATACTCACTTTTGTTGGAAAAATTGGGGAAAAAACAGGCAAGTTTATGGTTCAATTAATGTTGGACTCTGAGACTACCTTTGGAAGAAAGGATGAATTGGTTCTGAGTGAAACTCTAACCTTGTGAAAAATTAAGTGAGGGGATTTTGAGCATCAGGCCTGCAGCTCAAACTCATCTTGCTGAAGTTATAGCTATGAGGAAATGTGTTTTCCATGAAAGAAACATTAGGTCACATGTTGCTGCTGGCTCACCGTGGAAAGCACCAAAGCCTAGAGAACAATGGTCAAATCCCATGGTGGAGGGGGGGGGTCTTTAAATGGAGGTTTCAAACACAGAGTTCCTTTGAGGAACACTTTACATAGTCTATGAAAAATTAGAGGAAGGCACCCGAAACCATTATGGAAATTAGAAATGGCCACTAATTGGAGTTTAACTGTAAAGGTGGAGGCCCCTTGATCAAAAAGAATGCTTAGAAATTCTACAGCTTTTGCCACCAGGGCATAGAAAAGATCAAGCTTGTTATCATACACCAAGATTGAAAATCTCCTCCACTTACTAAGGTGAAGTTTCCTGGTGGATGGTCTACGGGAAGTCAGCAGAATTTTCCACGCTGGAGCAGGTATATCTTTATGTCTGGTGACTAGTAGAATTGGAGGAACCAAGCTGTCAGCTTGAGGTTTGAAAATTAGGGTGCACCCGTACCTGAAGATAAGACAGCAGGAATGGAACTGGGTCCAGAATCCATGGACGGTGAACTAGATGAGACCACAGTAAGGGGAACCTAATTTGTCAAGGCCAACAGGGAGCAATGAGGATCACTTTGCTTCTCAACCTAGCTGCTTTCTTGAGAAACAGTGGGATTAGAGGGAAGGGGGGAAGGCACAGAATAGACCTGGGGGCCAAGTGAGAAGAGCACCCTTCAGTTACTCCCCCTAAGGGGTGATCAGGGCAAAGTAGCTTCTGTACTTGTTGTTTTGGGGTGATGCAAAAAGGTCGCAACAAGGCCGGCCCCAGTGATGAAAAATCCTTCTCACTATCTTGGGATTGAGAGACTACTCGTGAGGCAGTAGAATGCATCTGCTTAGTTTGTCCACTATCACATTTGAACTCGCCGGGATATGCATTGTTATCAGAAAGCAGTTGGTGGAAAGAGCCCACTGCCACACTCTCAGGGCCTCTCGAGACAGGGGGTAGGACTTGGTTCCCCCTTGTTTGTTCATGTACCAGACCACAGACATGTTGCCTGACTGGATCGCAATGGTCACAAGAGGGAGGACAGATTGAAAGGTTTGTAATGCTAGAAGCACTGCCGTCAACTCCAGAACATTGATATGCAGGTTGGCCTCTATCAGGAACCAAGTGCCTTGGACTGTTCTTCCCAGATACTGTACTGTTAGTTGTTGCTTACATCTCTGTTGAAACTCTTTTGTTCCACCCACCCTCCTTATTTTTGACTTGTAATTTAAATTTGGTGGCTTTTGCAGTTGCCCGCCCCACTGTAGATTTGATCTGGGACACTCCCCAGTCCATTCTCTTTATCACATTCTACCAAATAAACTCTTTCTGCACTTGCTTTTAGTCCTTTTTAATTTAATTGCATTTTTTAAACTGTTTGGTCTAATATTGCTACATACTCAAGTGTGCTAGCTTGCACTGCATGTGAATTGTTTTTACTACTGTTTTTGCTACTTTTCTGTAAAAAAAAAAAAAAAAAACTGTAAGCCTGTTTCCTACCTTTCCTGTAACTAGTGTTCCAGATACAGATTTGCTGTATCCAAGACTGTATGTAAGCTTCTGAGCCCCCCAAGCCTTGCTGTGTTGGAGGGAAGCCTTCTAGCTTATCAGTGGGAGTGGTAAGCACTACGTAACCTGTCTACCACATAAGGAGTGGTTCTAGCCCAGAAATTGTAGTTATTGGCCATTTGGGCAATCTCTTCCATCTCTCTCAACTTTCTGATTTGAAAACCTGCATTTGCACTTGTTTCTGTCCTGTAACTCATCTAGTGCAGATACAGATTCTTAGTTTTAGCACTTAAATTTGCTTATTCGTGCTAAGCACTTGTTCAGAACTTGTAAGCACTAACTAAGCTACTAATTACTATGGCACTCAACCTTCACTACCTAGAGGAAAACAGTTTTTGTACTTATTTTTCTCACTTGCTTAGAGAAAAACAGCTCTTGTACTCACTTTCCTCACTTATCCAGAGGAAAATAGTTTTTTATTCAGGCATGTCTAAGGGTCAGCTCCCAGAGTTTTCTCCTGTCTATCTGATGAATCTGGGCATCTTGAGGTAATGTAGAAATTGCCTCATGTACACTGACAACCCTCTCCTCCTACCACCCAACACTACAACCTGTGAGAGATGCACTTATCTAGCCAAACTGGAGGTAAAGCTCTCTCCAACCAAGTCTGAACTTGACAGTCGTGAGGAGAAGGTAAACATTTGCACCACACTCATCACATAGTCTCAGTAAATCTACACCACCAAAATCCACACATAGTAACACAAAAACATTCAAATAATCTATAATAATCTAAGCAACAGAGACCTCCAAAGCAGAAACGCAAGCAACCTCCATCCCCCAACACAACCCAAATGACACATAGCCCACAGACTCAGTGAGCCACTCAACCACAGCCAATAAGGCAAAACAACGTACCCAACACACTAGTCATAGGTGACTCTATAGTTAGGCACACTGATGTCCCACTCAGCAGGCTAAACAAGGAGAAGGTTACTGTCAGCTGCCTGCCGGGTGCCAGGAACCGCCACATAACCCATGCACTCAGGTCACTCCACAACAAGTACAAATATGACTCTGTCATTGTCCATGTTGGTGTGAATGACCTGAGACGTACCTCCCTGGACTACATGAAAAGAGACATGGAAGAGCTCTCCGATCTTGTAGCCCAGGCAGGTATGACCCTAGCCCTGAGTAGCATCCTGCCATCACCCAGAATGATACCGCAGTACAAGGACAAAATGAATGACTTCAACAATTGGCTAAGCTTCTGGTGTCTTTCTAAGGGGATCCAGTATCTGAATGCTTGGGATGACATGGTCGACAGACCACGATGCTTAGCCACAGATGGCCTGCACCTGTCACCCCTGGGATTCCGGATACTGGCTAAGGCTCTTGCTACCCTTATAGTGCCTTTTTTAGGCAAGGTTCAAATAACAAATTCACCACTGTAACAGGAACAGGAAAGCAAAAACTGAGGGTAATGCTACTCACTGCTAGAAGCCTAAATCTCAAAATGCAATCACTCGAGGCACTCCTTAAAATGGAGAACATCAATATCTGTGCAGTGACTGAGACCTGCTTCAAGGCTCCAGAGAGCACCCTTGCACTACCAGGCTATAACTCATACCACACTTTTCGGCCATGTAACCTGGACTGAAACCAAAGGCGGTGTGTCCATATTCATTAAGGATATCCAAACCTCCAGGCTAGTTGCTCAGCATAATGCATCCAAGGTTATCCAACTGCAACTAACTCTGGGCAAAACTGCAATCCAAATTGTAGCTTTCTACAGATCCCCCACCATGCCCCAGGATTCCCACTCCTCTTTTCTTGATGTTCTGGAAAATATTAGGGTTCAACCAAACACCCTAATAAAGGGCAAATTCAACTACCCCACCATTAACTGGGAAAACTACTCGTGTACCAACTCCTTAGCTCAACGCTTTCTGGAATTCATAAACTCCAATGCCCTGAATCAACTTATCCACACCCCTACCAGGGGCAACAATATCCTAGACCTAGTCATTACCAACATGAGTGACCGGTGTTCCACACCTGAAGTCAACTCCTCATTGGTCCGATCCGACCATAAGCTAATCACCCTTGATATCCACATCCCGCCCCCACCCCGCATTAAAGAAACAACTGTAAAAAAATTTCTCCAAAGCCAACTTCATGCTTCTTAAGACAAAAGTGGTGAACATCATGACACCCATGCAGATGGACAATATAGTTACAAATGCTGAATCCTACACAAATGCACTCTATAAGCACTTACACGAGTGCATGGATCGTGCTATCCCAAACAGAACCAAGATGCTATCCTCCAAAAAAAGGAAACCAATCTGGTGGTCCCCTGCCATAAACAAACTGTTACAACAGAAGGAAGAAACTGTTGCAAAAAAGAGCAAAATCCCATGAGTGGAGGAGCTCCCTGGTCAGCCTCAGTAAGAAGCTGAGATCCCTTATAAGATCCTCCAAAGCTAGCTATGAAAAAATAGCCACTAATTCCAAGGACAACCACAAAGCATTCTATAGCAATGTCAAGAATCTCGATGGCAACACCCAGATCTGCTCTGAGTTACAGCACAACGGCACGAAAATTACAGAACCAACTGATATTGCCAATATCCTGGCAGTTAGGTTCAGTGCTAACTTTACCCTTCCTCACCCCCTAAAGGGCCCATATCTATACAGGAAGAATGCAGAGTCCCTGTAATCACAACTATGCAGGTAAAAGCTGCACTCTCTAAAGCCAAAAACACAGCTTCCATGGGACCGGACAACATTCCAGGCTGCGTTTTACATGAACTTCAGAATGAACTGGCTCCCCACTTAAGCACCATGTTCAATAATAGCCTCACATCGGGCTTTGTGCCCACTGAATGGTGCACAGCAACAGTTATTTCCCACTCCAAAAAGGGGGAGCCACCACTGATCCCAGGAACTATCGACTTATTAGCCTGACAAGCCTGGTCTGCAAGGCCATGGAACATATCATCTTGGAACTCATAAACAAAGACATTGGTAGCCTCCAAACTCTGGATCCCACCCAGTCTGGGTTTGTGAAAGGCAGATCATGCCTCCTGAACCTGATCGACTTCTTTGAGGCAGTCACCAAAGCCGTAGATGAGGGTAAGGTGGTTCACACAGCCTATCTTGACCTCGCCAAGGCTTTCGACACCATCCCCCATTCTGGAATTATAGCTAAACTCACTAAACTAGGTATAAACCCCTACATCACAAGATGGGTTGCCAACTGGCTCATTGACAGAACCCACACTGTAAAGGTTGCAGACTCCAAATCTGACTTCAAAGCAGTGACAAGTGGAGTACACAGGGATCCTTCCTGGGACCTCTCCTGTTTGGTATCTACTTATCTGAAGTACAGGCTAACACAGAAGGCCTCTGGCTAACTAAGTTCACAGATGACTGCAAACTAGGAGCCATAGTTAAGTCCCCAAATGATGTGGACATCCTACAGAAGGGCCTCGCTGAGACAGATGCCTGGTGTCAGAGCCATGGCCTCAAGGTCAGTGCAAAAACTGCAGTGTCATCCCCTTTGGTAAAAACACTGTACCCATGAACTACCACATAGGCAGCAATCTACTTAACACCGAATGTGTGATAAGAGACCTTGGGACCCAGGTGGACAGTAGTCTCTCCTTTGATAGTCACATCGCCACAGTAGTCAGGAAGTCCTTCTACGTGGCACACCTCATCATAAAAGGGTTCTCATCCAGGAAAAAAGAGGTCATTGTTCCCCTCTACTCGACACTCATTAGACCCATTATAGAGTACAATGCCCCTTTTGGAATGTACCTCACAAGACATCTGCAGCAGCTGGAAAGGCCACAGAAGTACCTCACAAAGGGGATTACTGGCCTTAAACAAATGCCCTACACTGACCGCATCATAAAACTTCAGCTTTACTCCGTAGCATATCGCCTACTCCAAGGTAATCCCTGCCTAACATATAAAGCTATGTCAAACTCAGAGCTGTTGGACATGCTACACCTAAAGAAATCCCAATCCCTCTGAGCTACATGCTCTAGAGACCTAAACCTTGTCACCACAATAAACAGGACATGCTGGAGGGATAGATTCCTGTCCCAGAGACTTCCCATACTCTGGAACAGGCTACCCATCTATGTCAAGCAAAGTTCTTCAATAGCACTCTTCAAGAAAAATCTTGATGAGTGGATGGGAAATAGGAAATACACCCCGGGGATCACTTCTGTGTCTCTGCTCAACAGTGGCACAGGAAAATAACTTTCTTGGGTGGCGTAAGCCTGGGAAACTTGTTGGCTAGGCTTATGTAGGCCCTTGGGCCGATAGCCTAGTACCTACCTATGAACCTATGAATTATAGCTAAACTCACTAAACTAGATATAATTCCCTACGTCACAAGATGGGTTGCCAATTGGCTCACTGACAGAACCCACACTGTAAAAGTTGCAGACTCCAAATCTGACTTCAAACCAGTGATAAGTGGAGTACCACAGGGTTCAGTCCTGGGACCTCTCCTGTTTGGTATCTACTTCTCTGAAGTACAGGCTAACACAGAAGGCCTTTGGTTAATGAAGTTTGCAAATAACTGCAAACTAGGAGCCATAGTTGAATCTCCAAATGATATGGACATCCTATAGAAGGGACTCACTGAGACAGATGCCTGGTGTCAGAGCCATGGCCTCAAGCTCAGTGCCAAAAAGTACATTGTCATCCCCTTTGGTAAAAACTCTGTACCCATGAATTACCACATAGGCGGCAGTCTACTTAACGCCGAATGTGTGATAACAGCCCTAGGGACCCAGGTGGACAGTAGTCTCTCCTTTGATAATCACATCACCACAGTAGTCAGGAAATCCTTCTATGTGGCACACCTCATCACAAAAGGGTTCTCATCTAGGAAAAAAGAGGTAATTGTTCCCCTCTACATGACACTCATTAGACCCATTATAGAGTACAATGCCCCTTTTGAAATGTGCCTCACAAGACATCTGCAGCAGCTGGAAAGGCCACAGAAGTACCTCACAAAGATGATTACTGGCCTCAAACAGATGCCCTACACTGAAAGTCTAAAAAAAAAACAGCTTTACTCCATAGCATATCGCCTACTCAGAGGTAGGCCCTGCCCAACATATAAAGCTATGTCAAACCCAGAGCTGTTGGGACATGCTACACCTAAAGAAATCCCAATCCTTCTGATATACACTCTCTAGGGACCTAAAGCTTGTCACCACAATAAACAGGACATGCTGGAGGGATAAATTCCTGTCCCAGAGACTTCCCATACTCTGGAACAAGCTACCCATCTATGTCAAGCAAAGTTCCTCATTAGCACTCTTCAAGAAAAATCTTGATAAGTTTGATAAGTAGATGGGAAATAGGAAATACACCCCGGGGATTACTTTTGTGGCTCTGCTCGACAGGGGCACAGGAAAATAAATTTCTTGGGTGGTGTAAGCCAGGGAACCTTGTTGGCTAGGCTTACTTAGGCCCTTGGGCCGATAGCCTAGTACCTACCTATGAACCCCAACTGGGAAGCATCCATGGTCACTATGTCCTTGGGCTGAGGAGGGACGAAATGACAGCCTAATAGGATTTCATCGGATTCCATCCACCAGGATGTTTTTTTTGTAGCGGTTGGTGATTAACATGGGGTAGTTCATTGGATGGGTTAGAATAGACCATTGTGATGCCAGAAACCATTGTAGTAGGCGCATGTGGAACCTTGCTAATGTAACTAGAGTGATGGTTGCTGCCATGGACCCCAGTGCTTGAAGGACCAGAAGAGCTGGAACTTAGTTTTTGCAAAGAATGGGATGTACTTGGGATTTTATCTTCTGTAATATGTGTTGGAGAAGACAGGCTAGAAATGGTGTTTAGATGAGCTTCTATAAATTCTAAATCTTGCGAAGGGCTTAATAGAGATTTTGTTTGATTGACTGATTTCCAAGCTCAGGAACAAATGCAAAGTGACTTCTGTTGCAAGAAGTAGTAGATGCCTGATGGGAGCGGTGATGAGCCAGTCATCTAGATATGGAGACACCCAGAATCCGTACGGTCTCAAGTGAGTTGCCACAGCGGCTGCACATTTGGTGATCACCCTGGGGGCTGTGGTGAGACCAAAATGGCAGCACTCTGAATTGAAAATGACTGGCTCCTAGCTGAAAGCGGAGAAACCTTCTGGAGCACTTGTCCATTTTTATGTGGTAGTTCATAGGTTAATAGGTAGGTACTAGGTTATCTGCCCAAGGGCATGTATAAGCCTAGCCAGAGTGTGTGGGCTTTCGCCGCCCCATTGATTAATTAACTGAGCCTCTGTCAAGAAGAGCCAATTAAGTGATCCCAGGGGTGTATTTTCTGTTACCCATCCACTCGTCAAGGCTTCTCTTGAAGAGTGTTAGTGAGGAGCTCTGCCTAATGTAGTTGGGAATTTTGTTCCAAAGCATGGGGAGTCTCTGTGACAGGAAGCTATCCCTCCAGCATGTTCTATTTATTGTTGTGGCGAGGCTTAGCTCACTAGAGCGCATGGCTCACAGTGACTTGGATTTCTTTAGGTGGAGCATGTCCATCAATTCTGAGTTGGACATGGCTTTGTAAGTCAGGCAGAGATCCCCTCTGAGTAAGCGATATGTCATTGAGTACAGCCGGAGTTTTTTCAGTCAGGCTGCATAGGACATATGTTTGAGGCCAGTAATCCTCTTGGTGAGGTGCTTTTGTGGTCTTTCCAGCTGTTTGAAGTGTCTTGTGAGGTACATCCCAAATGGGGCATTGTACTTTATGATGGGTCTGATGAGTGACGAGTAGAGGGGCACTATAACCTCTTTATTTCTAGATGTGAACCCCTTAGTAATTAGATGGGCCACATAGAAGGATTTCCTAACTACTTTGGCAATATGATTGTCAAAGGAGAGATTACCATCTACATGGGTCCCCAGATCTCTTATTACCTCTTCTGTATTAAGGGGGCTGCCACCTATGTGGTAATTCGTGTGTGTTTTGTTTTTCCCAAATGGGATGACTATGCATTTTTTGGCATTTAGCTTGAGGCCATGACTTTGACACCAGGTGTCTGTCTCAGTAAGGCCTTTTTGAAGGATGTCCATGTCAGCCGGAGAGTCAATTATGGCTCCCAGTTTGCAGTCATCGGTGAACTTGGTTAGCCATAGTCCTCCTGCGTTTGCCTGTACTTCTGAGAAATATATGCCTAACAGTAGGGGTCCCAGAACCGAGCCTTGCGGGACACCACTTGTGACTGGTTTAGAGTCGGACCTGGAGCCCGCTATTCTTGCCATGTGAGTTTTGTCTGTAAGCCAGATGGCAACCCATCTTGTGACGCAGCGGTTTATGTTCAGGCTGGTGAGTTTTTCTATAATACCAGAGTGAGGAATGGTGTCAAACGCCTTGGCGAGATCAAGGTAGGCTGTGTGAACCACCTTTCCCTTGTCTTTGGCCTTGTGACTGTCTCGAAGAAGTCAACCAGGTTTAGTAGGCATGATCTGCCCTTAACAAAGCCGAACTGGGTCGGGTCAAGTGTTTGGAGGTTCCCAATGTATTTGTTAATGAGTTCCATGATGATGCGCTCCATAGCCTTGCAGACCAGGCTAGTCAGGCTTATGGGGCAATAGTTACCAGGGTCAGTTGTGGCCCTTCCTTTGTGGAGCGGAATAACCACTGCTGTGTGCCATTCTATGGGCACATAGCCTGTGGAGAGGCTGAGGTTGAACAGGGTGTTTAGGTGGGGGGGTTAGTTCATTCTGTAGTTCATGCAAGACGCAGCCTGGGATGCCATCTGACCCCATTGATGCTGTGTTTTTGGCTTTTGAAAGTGCTGTTTTTACCTGTGCTTCTGTGATTTCCAGGACACTACACTTTTCCAGTATTGTTGTGGGCCCTTTTGAAGGTGAGAGGGAGGTGAAGTTTGCACTGAATCTATCTGCCAGGATGTTGGCAATATCAGTAGCTTCAGTATATTTTGTGCTATTTTGAACTAGCTCAGAGCATATCTGCAAGTTGCCAGTTAGATTCTTGACATAGCTAAAGAAGGCTTTGTGGTTATCTTTCGAATCCTTGGCTATTTTTCTTTCGAAGTTAGCCTTGGATGATTTTATGAGGGGCCTTAGTTTCTTATTGATACTGATCAGGGATGTCTTTCCTTCTTGGGATTTGTTTTTTTTCTAAACTAGTTTCCTCCTTTTGTTGTATAACCTGTTTATGGCAGGGTCCACCAGACTGGTTTCCTTTTCTTAGGGGAGTGAGTCTTGGTTTTGTTAGGGATGGCATGATCCATGCATCCTTGTAGGTGCTCATAGAGTGCAATTGTAAAGGATTCTGCATCTTGGGCAGTGTTATCCTTTAGCGGGGGGGCTGTGAAACTTACCACCTCTGCCTTAAGTAAGGTGAAGTTTGCTTTAGAAAAGTTTTTCACTGTGCTTTCCTAGGTTGGGGGTGGTGGTGGGGTATGGACATCCAGGGTGATTAGTTTATGGTCTGATCTAACCAGTGACGGTTTGACCTCTGGTACGGAACACCTGTCGCCCATGTTGGTGATGACCAGGTCCAACATGTTGTGGCCACTGGTAGGGGAGTTTACCAGCTGATCCAGGGCATTTGAGTTGATAAATTCCAGGAAGCGCTGAGCCTGGGAGTTTGTACTCGAGTAGTTTTCCCAGTTAATGGTAGAGTAATTGAAATGGCCCAATATCAAGGTGTTCGGTAGGACCTTCATGTTTTCCAGTGTCTCCAGAAAGCCAGAGTGGTGTTCCTGGGTCATGGAGGGTGATCTGTAGCAGGCCACAATTTGCATTGCAGATTTGCCTGATGTTAGCTACATATGGATGATCTCAGAGGTATCATGCTGCGCCACTAACCTGGAGGTGTGGGTATCCTTGATGAATATGGATACACCCCCTCCTTTTGTGTTTTGGTCCATGTTCTGTGGCCAAAGTGTGTGGTATGTGTTATAGCCCAGTAGTGCTGGAGTGCTCTCTGGAGCCTTGAACCAGGTTTCAGTTACTGCACAGATGTCGACATTCTCCATACTTAGGAGTGCTTTGAGCGCATCCATTTTGAGATTTAAACTCCTGGTGTTGAGTAGCATAACCCTCATTTTTTTATTTGTGCTGTTTACGGAGGTGGGTTTGAATTTTGAGCCTTGCCTAAAAAGGCACTATGGGGGCAGCAAGATCCTTGGCCAGTATTCGAAAGCCAAGGGGTGACAGGTGCAAGCCGTCTCTTGCGAAGCAACGTGGCTTCTCGAGCATGTCATCTCAGGCTGACAGACACTGGATCCCCTTTGAATGACACCAAAAGCTTAACCAATTGTTGAAATTGATCATTTTTTCTTTATACTGAGGTATCATTCTTGGTGAGGGCAGCATGCTACTCAGGGTCAGGTCTTCAAGGTCTACAGAGCACATCCAATTATTTTCCTCCAAAAGGGGAAATATAGATTGAACCGTGGACATCTGGAATTTGGAGTGTTGAACAAATTTGTTTAGAATGCTGAGATACAGTATATGTCTCCATCCCCTCTTTTTTGGCACTAAAAAGAACCTTGAGTAAAATCCAGATTCTATCTGGTCTGGTGGGACTTCTCAGATGACTCTTTATTTTAGCAGCTTTTGGATTTCTAAGGCTGTTTGATCTCTCTGATTGGGTAGGACATCAGGGAGACTTGTTGGTCTTGGATAAAGGGTGAAGGGGATAAAATAACCTCTGATATTAATTCTCTGCATCCAAACATCTGGTAAGCAATTAGGCCCCCTTTCAGGAGCGCTGGTAGGGCTGGCCAGAAAAAGTGTCTCTGGAACCCTGATTCTGTGGGCCACCTCTGCCTCGGGGTTGGTGTCTTCCATTAAAGCTTTCCCCCTTTGCCCTGAGGGGAGCTCTCACCATGTGTGTCTTAGAAAGGCCCTTGGGACTTTTTGAACCACATCTTCCCACTCCTCTGATTCCTAGTGTAGGATTGTTGAGGGGTGAAAAAAATGTATGCCCACAGCACATAGGGTCTTCCCATCCTTCTCTCACCTGGCTAGAGTTTCTTTAAATTTGGGGCCAAACAAAGAAGAACTATCAAAAGGAGCATTGACAAAGGAAGACTTGAATGGCTCCACAAACTCACACAGGCACATCCAGGAGTGTCATCTAATAGTCTGAGCCAGCTGACCTGGTCTTCCCTTCGGCTGCATGTGAAATGAGCATCATGGATGAGTTGGAAACAGACTCCAGGGTAGCTAACTGTGAGGCCACATTTTCTTGGACCTTATCAGATACAGTTTCTGCTAAGGTGCCTGATAGTTCCTTGATCAGATCCCTCTGGAGCCTAGTAAAATGTGCCAGAAAATTCAAGGACCTTAAGACAAAGGTCGAGGATGCATAGACCCACTTTCCAAATGTGTCCATTGCTCTAGACTTTCGGTTAGGGGGATGAACAATGGAACTTTCTTTGGCGAGTTCCTTTTAGGTGGCCGCTGCTACCACCATGGCATCTACTGCTAGCCCTTTAGCCCAATGTTGGTGGTCCTCAGGTGCAGAAAGGATCTTATCCAGTCTCTGGGGAATCGGTTCTATGGAGTCAGGAGATTTCCAAGCCCGCTGAGTGATCAGTTTAATGAGATTGTCAACAGGAGTGGGTCACCCAGGAAGTAGATGGATGAGAACCAAAGGCTCACAAGTACACAGACTCCTCAGAAGTAGGGACTTTGGGCTTCCAGTTAAGCCTCTGTTTAAGGATCTCAAGAATGTCTCCAAAGGAGATATCTTCCGAGAGTGTCTTGGGGGAACCCTCCCTGTCATCAAAATCAGTGTCCTCAGTGATGGACTCTTTAGGGGAGTTCAGGTGTTTCCTCTTACACATTTTCTTCTGAGAAGGCTCCTCAGTGGGAATGTGTGATCTCGGAAGAAGGGTGGTTCTCAGCTGGAATATCTTGCAACCTTGGAGCTCCCTGTCTGCATGCAGAGGATTCGTGGAAGCTCCCGGTAAGAAGGGGTCAGGGGATGAAACTCCAATACAGTAAGAGTCACTTGAGAACCTGCGGTGGCCAATGCCTTCTCCATAGCCTGGAAAGTAGGCCCCCGTAGGAGGGATGGGATCCCATAACTGAGAAAGATGAACTTGGAACATGGGTCACACTTCACCCCGAGAGACCAACCTCCAAGGCTGGAGCCGAGGAAGGACCCCCAGCCACCGGAGTTAAAAGAGGAAAGGACAATTCCAAATAAAAAACAGGAGTTAACTCAAATCTCTTGGGCCCAACAGCAGAGCCACAATCTCTGGACTACATTGATTCCAAAGGAACCAAGGAAATCAGAGCTGAGTCCAGAACTGAAGGTAAGGGGGCTGTCAGTTCCTGAGCAATAGGAACCTGAGTAGTCAAAGTGGGGAGCTCTAAGGCCTCAGAGGAGGAATAGCCTGAGGAGTCCTGGGAGAGAAAAATCCCTGCTCCAGGAGGCAGGGGGATTTGGGAAGAAGAAGAGAGACCCCTTGTCATGAGGACCTGATCCACCAACCTCAGCACAGTGACTTCTGTAAGACTCCTGGAGAAGTGAATAGACAAACCCGAGGGAGATTCTGACCTTTCTAGAAAGGGATTGGGAAGTTAACCACATAAGGGGTCAATGGAAGGGGAATACTTCGCCCTGGGTGTATATAGCGGATCAATTTTCTGCACCGAAGAGGGAGGGGATTACCTGTTGCATTGCAGAAGGAGATGTCGGCATCAATGGAAACAAAATAAGCTGGTGTGGTCTGAGGTGTTGATGCAGGAGCCAGTGCCGGTGCTGGTGTCAAGAGTTGGTGCCAAAGGCACCAAAGTGACTGGTGCTGAAGAAGGAATCAGTTCAGAGAGCTTCAGAACCCTAGCTCTCAGTTCTGAGGAGGAACCAACAGAAGGAGACGTTTGCTTTCTTGATGTCAGTGCCGATGGAGACGTTGGCAATGAGAAACTGCTTTTGGAACCAGAGGCCTTAGCAGACTTGCCAGCCTTGGGTAAAGCTTCATCAAAAGGGGACTTGAATCCCTTTAGGAATGAGCTTATTTTGTTACTCTACCAAGACCCTAGTACTGAAGGCCTGGCAGATAGACCACTCAATGTCTAAATGAGGAGCACCTAGACAATACACATGAGCTGAATGCCTGTCAGAGTTAGTCATTTTTCGGCCGCAGTCCTGGCACTGCTTAAAACCAGTTGTGCCCTTAGACTCTTCTGCCATGTTGACAAGTGACGGAGGAGAAGTCAACAAACACACCACACACACACACACACACACACACACACACACACACACACACATACGAATCAAAGAAAGGAAAGAAAAGGACGAAAAGGTGAGTATTATAACAGCATCAAATGAGATCTGAGGTAACTGGGAGAGGGGCATTGAGGGTAGTCTATTAGCTCAAGAGATTTTTGGCTGGTGCAAGCTGTATAATGGCTGGACCAGTTCTGAGGATCGGAATTTACACCCAACAGTCAATCTTCATCTAACCTTGACTACATGAAGATTGACATCAGATTATTGTTTTCTGTTTGAAAAAGGGTTATATTTTGACCTGACAGGGAGACTATGATGCATACAGCATAGTCTATTCTTGGAATTAGGACACTAATGGCTATAGCCTTCAGTCCTTTAAATGTGTCACAATTCTGTTCAAGATATTTTGACTATTTGAACTCAGAAAATGTGGCAAAATTTGTAACTTCTCAAAACTTTGCATCCTTTTGTGTAGTCATTTCTAGACACTGCTCCTTCAAAATCTTGCACAATTGTCTGTAATTCCCTCTGTATATTTGAGTATTTCACAAAATATGACCTAGGTTCTGTAGCATTACAAACCAAAGAAACTTGTATGCGACCTTTTGTACATTTTGTAAATTTAAGTTCTGCATCCATACTTTGTATCTTTCCTTCAATATAGACCAATTCCTGATACTCCTGACATAGCATTTCTTTCCTGATTACTATTTAGTAAGTATAAACATTACCATGATCTTTTGAGAACAGCAAGCATGTAGTCATACTAGGCAGTTTAGATTTCACTCTCTGTCTTCCTGCTCCTGACTGCCTATACTACTCTTTCTCCTAGCCACTTGTTCTGCCCATGTATCTGTTCTTCCTGCCCTCTGGTTGAGTGTGGTGCCTATCCATTTCCCACTCACTGTCCTTCTGTTACCTCGCACATGGCCATCTCTGGATTTGTACATCTTTCATCACTCATCACCTCTATCTATTCTTGTCCCTACATCTATTGCCTAGTTTCCCCTCTCACTTTCTCCCCCCTTCCTTATCTCTTGCCTGCTATGCTTGCCTGCATTCTTTTGTAACTCAGCATGTCCCCCTATCTTCTGGATATCTACTTTTAACCTTTTCTGACCATATTCTGTTTCCCTGCATCTTTCTCCTCCTCTCTAGTTTCTCTTTGTCTTGTCTCACATGACCAGCTAAACCACTCTCACCTCTTGTTCTCATACATTTTCATGCAGCTCACACATTCACCTGCTGGACCAATATGCACTGCTATCCTGAAGCTAACAGAGTCAAACGTCTTGCACCACATTTTGCACTAAATCCCATCTATCAGCCAACATTGCTTCCATCCTCTTATCCCAGTCTTTGATTTCCAGTCTTTTAACATTTTATCAAGTGTTTTCAATAACTTGGTTTAGCAGTTAGCAGACATATTATTGGGTACTAAAGCAGGCAAGAAATTAATACCTATTAACAATATCTAATCCCAAACCAATAAAAAATGAGCACAGGTAGTTATATATTCTAAACAAGATGCCGTATATAATGAAATGAGAAATTGTCTTCTTTAGCACATCTGAATGGGCAAGGTTGTTGGATAGTGGGTGACTTTCTATGCAAGCCTTTTAGAGACAGGAACATTTATTTTTAAAGAGAGGATCTGTTGGATGGAAGGCTTTCTCAAAATAATTTGCAACCATTTAATTTTTCATGTAAGTTTTTAATAACCCAGAGATACGCTGGCTGAAAAGCATTTTTTTTCAGACAGGCATATCCAGTAACTGAGCTTTAACATCTCAGTATTTTTTTAAAGTTAATTCAGGTATATCTCCTGATTACCATGTTTGTCATGGGCATCCTAAATGTAACATCTACAAAACTATATGAGCACTTTAACACATGGACATCTAATTTATAAACATTTCTTGTCAATTGTTACAACCCATGTGTTTCAGTTTTTGCAGTGCATCCTAAAATTGCCCTAAAACTGACTTAGAGAAATTACTCTAAATGGCCAAGTCATCTGCAAGTCTAATCAGATGGTTATGGAAAAGGAAACCGAATAGATACAATCTGAATGGGATGCCTACAGTATAGTTAGGTATATGAAAGAAGTACGCACTTGATTAAAGATTTTTTTAAGTAAGATGCAGCCAGATAATTTGTTATGCATATAAATTTAGTACTAAAGTTAATGTATAGATTTGACTTAATATTATAAACCTATAACATAAACTATGACATTATATTTTATTATTTTTAAAAAATGTCACACTTTATATGTTACAGATCATACATCAACAATATAAAGTGGATACCCTTAGTAGTAGAATATTATGTACAAGAAGAAGACTGTACACACTACAATTGCTCCATAGTGAAAAAGATTACATTGTGTATTAAGATTATATTTTTTAATTGTATAGAGAAATGGATTCTACCACAATGGTTTAAATATACATTTGTACTCTGACTGACAGATTAATAAACATTAAAAAAAACAGTGTAAATGCCTGAGGACTGGAAGAAAACAGTGGTATTTTTGATGGGGAGGAAAGTATAAATCCAGGAAACTGCAGGTCTGTATGCCTAACAGCACTAACAAGGAAAGTCACAGACAGTATCCTGTGTAAAAGGCTTGTTGCTCTCCTACGGGACAATGGTTTCCAATATGATAACCTATATAGGTTTATGGCCACAAGGTGCTGTCAGAGAATCCTGATCTAACTATATGAACAGCTTACAGGATAACTAGACAAGGTATTATTGGTAGATGTGGTCATACTAGGCTTCTACAAGGCCTCTAACTTGATCCTGTCCAGGAAACCACAAGGAAAACTGAGGAAGTTGAGTGCAGGTATAATACTACAGAACTAGACTGCTACGTGATTAAATGATAGGACACAGAGAGCTTGGTGAGAGTGGCAATGCCATGAATAAGGAAAGTGACTATTAGACCTCTGCAATGGTCAGTTCTGAGTCCAGTACTCTTCACTGTGTTAATTTCAGATGTAGCCGAGGGAATAGGAAAGAGGATCAGCCTCTTCACAGATGACAAAGTTAGGGGCAGGAATGGAGAATGGAGTAAGATTCCAAAGAAGATGTCTAACTAGTTGGGCTTAAAGTTGGCAACTCAGGCTCAATATAGAGAAATGCAAATTATTGCACCTGGGTCATGTTAGATATTAATGAACAAAATATGTTTATGTAAGACGTGACATGTATGTCTCTTTGAAAGAGATTTTTTGTGCTTTTTTCCAACTGCAGTTATGTGTTCCACTGAAACAGGATGATTTGCTAATGCACTCAAGACATCCTTGAATATGTAACTAAATGATATATATGTGTGAATTCTGACACATCAAGGAACATTACAATAATTCATTTTTATTACACTCAGCATCTGTCCTGAGATTTAGTATATGTAAAATACCAAAGTGTGGAAACAAAACAGAACATTCTGTCTTCTACAGATGTGATGAAAGAAAGAAAGAACTGATGCATCATTATTTATTTATTATTTGTTTATTGCACTTTATTTATTGGGATAGTCTGACTGTGTCATGCAAGATTCATTTTCAGTGGAAGCATGGGGAGGACAGTTTCACAGTAACAGTTAGTATAAAAATACATGACATCTAAGTACAGAGTGCAAATAATGAATGATATAGATTAAATACACAATCAAGAAATGAACACATGGTATAAAAGATAAAAGACAATAGTAAACACACGTTAATAGATTTTGCATATTAAAAATCATGATTTTAAGAGGTCAAGTATAACCGTTTTCCCTGTAGGTGAAAACTCATGATCTCACTTGTCTGACAACAAGACAAAAACATAAGAACTTTTGGACACTCCTTTGTTACTGTGGGATAGTATGACGAGTCATGTCTACTTTGTTTTCTAATGTAAATATATAAACATCCTAGGATAGGCTGGGTTTATGCTTGTATTATAACGCAGGGCATTCTTGCTTTTAGTTGAGATTGTCTCATCTTGCCTCCTACAGCCATGTAGTTAAAAAAATTTTAGCATGGTAATAATCCTATGAATAAGAACCGTGGACTTGAATGTTTCACAGTCTCATTCTCATTGATGTCCTGGCAATATACATCAAGCCACAACAGCTCTGGTGTGAAGTACACCTAATGGAGTAGAAATGTTTACAACAGAGCAGAAAATGGAGGTTCAGGTGTTAATCACACATGAATAGGACCTCCAGGAGCAGCGTGAGAGGGCAGTAGCAACAGCCAAGAAACTTCTGAGCTTTATCATCTGAGAGGTAAACTCCAGAATTAAGTAGGTAATGCTTCTGCTGTACCAGGTCCTCATCAGGCATCACTAAGTAATGTGTATTGATCTGGAGGTTATACAAGGCAGAGATATCAAGCTGTCAGAAGTCCAGAGAAAAGTCACCAGAGGTGTACACTGAATGCAGGGAAAAAAGGATATAACCAGAGACAAAAACAACTATAAGCTCATTTTATCTAAAACCAGAAAAGATGGGCAATATTTGAAGGGCAGGTTGTCCTGAACAGGAAAGGTGGGGTGGGGAGAGATATACAGGCAGCAGATTGTGGGGGCCACCTATTTCATGTATCTAGCAAAAGCACCTTTTCATAGAGAGAGAGATTTATGAACCCAAGGAATAGACTAGAAGAACAGGCAGCAAAGATAAATAAAAAAAGAGATGAGAGCTAAGACACCATGTAAGGCAATGCAGAATGTTAAATGCACATAAAGGGTAAACTAGATACATTTGCTGATGTTTTCTGTCATCAAGCAAGTATAATGTAAAGCATCTCCCCAAGGTCTTTAAGGAACAGGACAGTTTTGAGCTTGAGCCTTTGCTTATCAGTGATGAGCTCTCAACTTCAAGGTTTCAGATGGTCAAATTAACATCAAGTATACCTTGACAAGGTTTGTGGATAGTCCTTGTCCCAGATATGGTCTTTGTGGTGATACTCTGATGTATGCTTGTAGATGAAAAGAGGAACCTTCCTGCTGGCCCCCCCTTGTGAGTAGCTTTTGACTTTCACCATCTTTCTGAAGTGGGCTAACAACCTTCCCACACTCAGTGTTAAGTAGCTAGGCTTAATCTTTGGCATGTGTAGCAGTTTTCAGCATTATGCTCTTCCATGAGACAGTATAGGCAATTCTAATGCAGGACTTGGCTGATAATCTGACAGCGATGTAGATACGTATGGCACATAGGCATGCAAATTCAGGACTTTAACAATGACAGCAAAGATTCAGCTCTATAATAAAAAAAAGAATTGGTAGGTTCCCTTTAGGGACAAATTTACATTTTAGCCAGTACATTACATCAGAGTGTGCAGCAAGTGGATGTGCAGATGTCCACGAATGTGGGATTTTGCAGAAAAAATGTTACATTCTAGTTTGTGAAGCAACAGTGCCCACAGACGGACTCTTTATGAGGGTGCTCATAGTCTGATTTACTATGCCTGCACAGTGCAATGGGTAACTATTACAATCTGAAGCTAACACTATAAGCCTCCATAAGGATTCAGTCTAATGAAATGTAGTTAATGAGTACTTGGTCAGCACCACAGTAAAAAGTACTTATTTAGGTTTTCAACAAAAATGTTTTAATATTTATTTTACATACTATGTGAGCTATATAATAGATTCCATATCAAAAACTACATATATAACTTTATCCAAAATAATATAAAAACACACACTTCTGTTTATATGTTGCTTGCAGATCCCTCAACCATTACTCTGTGTACAGATACAAAATGATCAAATCCAGACTTAATGGTGAAGCGCAGATGTGTGGCTCTGATCTGACTGAGCTGTAAGAAAAAGTAAATCCATGTTATATCTATTTGTCAGCACAAAGACTCAAATTTATTCACAATTTAAAAACAAACGTCCATCTCAGGGAATATAAAAAAGAAGTTATGTACTCACCATAACGTTCCATCTGTATTGTTGATTTTTTCATCACTCCTCAGAAGATTTTCGGAAAACAAACCAATTGTTTATGGCATTTACAGGTCCTAAAAAAGGCCTACCAGTTTCCAAAGTCACTCTATCAAAATGGCTTTCTAGTTGTACATCCTTTATTTACACCTTAAAAGATATGAAACCCTACAAATCCATTCAAGCTCATTCTACCAGAGCAATGGCCACATCTGAAGTCTTCCATACAAATGCTTCTTTGGATGAGATTTTTGCAGGAGCCACATGGGCAAATCATCATACTTTTATCACTCATTACAAGTTAGATCTGGTCTCCAGGGGAAGGGCCTCCTTTGGTACAATGGTTCCGAGGAATATTCTCCCTTGAGTCTACCCAGGGTAAAGGTAGCTGGGGATTCTGTCCCATATGCAAGGATGAGATGAAAAACTGACAATATCGGATAAAGAAGTTATATACTCACAATAACATTTCATCTGTATTGTCGAATTTTCCTCTCTCCTCATATTCCCACCATCCAACCCCGTTCTTTGGGGTTTCTAACTGAATGGAAAGAGAATATCAATAGTTAGCTTGTTTTTTTATAATTCTCCAGAAATGGTCTCCTTTAAGAACTTATTGTGTCTTAGATATTAACATTTGTCGCAAACAAGATCTGAGATAATTGGGAGAGATGCATTATGGGTAAGGGGAGATATCCATGAGCTTTTTTGGCCGCCACAAGCTTGCTACCAGCTGAGTGACATCCGATGGATCGGAACCAAACCCATATGCAAGGATGAAAAATTGACAATATCAGATCAATAGCTTTTCAAGCAGTACTGCAGACAATTTGATAGGGTTATTGTAAAATGAAGAGCTACTGCAGTGGCACAATATACAAACACATATGCATATCTACACACTTATCATAACTTGCAACAATTTTATTTACGTATTATATCAGTCTTATTTTCATATATCATAGGGACATTATAAATTGACAAACTAAGATACAGTTAATGCATCTTCTACCACTTACACTAACCTAAATAAGCATAAGCAATCATTTATTATACTAAAAAGGTCAAACATGCAAAACCAAAAGCTGTGACGGTGGAAGTACATCATCTCAAGCTGACTTTCATTTATGTGTTTGCTATCTATACTCAACAACGCAACAAGCAAGCAAGTCATCCAGTAGTGTAGACAGACCTAGGCAATAGCAGATCACCTAGGAGTAGAATGAGGTCATACCAATCTTAGCTGTAGGTATAAGTATCCTTATTCATTAGCTATATCCTTTTATTCTGACCAGAGGATGTAGAACTACACACATCAACTTCCAAACAGATTGAGACTTTTATACTAAATTAAAACAGTCCCTGTAATATGCATGCTATGTATTAGAACTTTCATTTAGAAAATACAGGACATCAACCATAGATGCCCAGGTCATTGAAGTGTTTACATTGTTTTGTTTACATTTAAGGTAAATGCAGGATGAGGATGCCTTGATCACATTTGTTTCCCTGTCTGATACAACAAAGAGGAATGTTTAAGTGATCATGGTATTACTTCCTTGTGGTAAGACTTTTGAAGGATTAATAAAACAATCCAGTGAATTTACATGAAAGGAACTGTGAGCAGGTAAAATATTATCTTCAGTTATTTACTTATTTAGCATTTGTTAACCAGGTAGACAGACTAGTCTGAGGTCCCTCTTTAGCAATGAACTAAGCTATTAGGGAAGCATGACATAAATTAGAAAAGATTGTAAAGTAGTACACACGATGGTACAAATATCAGGAGAGAAGGATCATATTATTGAACACATGAGTTCAATACAAAATACAACATAGAAAGATCATTCATGTTACTGGACAATGTAGCAATAGAGGTAGATACCCTTTGTAGAGATGATAGAACACAGCATCTATAAAAACACTGTTACTATTGTGTGTGTGTGTGTGTGTGTGTGTGTGTGTGTGTGTGTGTGTGTGTGTGTGTGTGTGTGTATGTATATATATATATATATATATATATATATATATTAAATTCACAAAGTATTACACATGTATAAACTATTATATAATGTAATAATTGCACAAAACTATCATGTAATATGTGTGCCAACCTCTAAAAAATATATATTTTAGCTACAATTTTCAAATGACTGATGTTTCAAGCACAATAACATACAGTAGGCAAAGGGGCCAGAGAGTGTAGCCTAACCAGAGACTTTAAAACATATATACTGGGATTCATTCATAATGTGTAGCTTAACTTTTTCTTGTGGGTTGCTAAATTGTTTTGATTGCTGACTTAGCAAGTTGTTCCAGGAAGTTGGTGCTATTCTGTAGAAAGAAAAATTTGTCCTCATAAGTTCAAGGCTTTCAAGGCTTCTGACTAGAAGTAGTCTTAAATACTGAGCCTATTCATTATGTATTATGGTTGGGGGGGTGCAGAAGCTTTCACTTAGCAGTTAATATGTTAAGAAGAAATGTAGCTCTCACTGCAACTGACAGTCATTTGGTCTGATGGATTAAAAACAATGGTGTTCACTGATTTTGGATAAGAGAACAAACCTAAGCATTTTATTTCTAGTGTTTTGTATTACTGTGTTGTGGGTTGAAAGGAGGATGATTATAGGTTTGCAACCATAAAAGTCCTATTTGAAAAATAATTACCAAACCATTGTACTATTCCACTGGGAAATCTACAACAAAATAATTTAAATAGTGATGTTGGATGAGACATAGTCGCAAAGTCTCTCTTTAAGTCAAGAAAAGTGAAACATGTAAGTGGGTATTTTCATACAATTGAAAGTATATTTCAGTGAGTAAATAGATGTCATGGTACTGTATTTCATCCCAAACCCATGTCGTTAGATTGACAGCAGATCATATTTGTGGATGTATTCTAATGTTTGACTATAAATGGTTTTCTGTTCAATTTTGGGAATGGAAAGCACATTTGTAATAGATTGGTTGGGAAGTGGTACTTTTAGGAGTGGAATGTCTGATGCATGCTTTTAGCTAGGGGACAGTATTCCTGATGTCAAAGAAAGATTAAAGTGTATGTTAATGGTCTGCAAAGTATCTACATATAATGTTACTATACCAAGTTATAGGATCTTTGGGTGAAGATAAAGCTGTGTTCTTTATTGCTGACTGCTCTGCCTATTTATGAACAGCTATAAGGAGAGGAGAATTTGACATCCTAACTAAAAGCAGTTCCATAATGTTATGGTATCTATTGAACAGATGAACACATAGCTTCTTTCTTTACTGCTGCTGCTTTTTTAAAATTTTAAATAGTTGGGGGGGGGGTGGACAACCTACAGTTTAACTGGAGTTGTCAGAAATTCTTTAATGTAATGATTTCTATTTGTAAATCTGAAAATACAGCCATGTTCCAAATTGATGATCTCTTTGCTTGAAAGTCTTTGTGGAGGGAGGTTTGGTGTCCCACTCTTAAAGCAGTCATAAATACAGAAAGTAATCAAAAATTCCTTGATAATCTTCAGACACTGGATCCAATCCAGTTTGGTTTCATTAAGGGTAGGACATGTGTACTCAGCCTTGTGGACTTTTTCAAGAAGGTCACCAAAGCACACACAGTACCTTACTCAGCTATTGCAAACCAAACTCACAAAATTAGGTATAAACACCTATGTCATCCCCTGGATAGCCAGCTGACTCAAAGACAGGAATCAAGAAGTTAGAATACAGAAGTCTTCCTCTAAAAAAAGGCCAGTCACAAGCAGAATTCCTCAGGGCTGTGTCTGGGCACATCCTTCTCTGAAGTCAAGGCCAACATCATGGCCCACTGGCTAACCAAGTCTGCAGACAACTGCAAACTAGGCACAGTCACAGAATCTTCCAAAGACACAAATACCCTCCAAGAAGGCGTGATATAGACCAATAACTGGTGCCAGAGCCATGATCTAAAACTCAGTGTCAAGAAATGCAGAACAGTATTCTTTGGAAAGACAACTACCTCTGGAAATTTCCTATATCTCTACTATTCAGAGGCAGTCTATAACTGCTTGTCCACCCATGCCCAAAATCCTACAAATACCTCTTAAATAACCCTAGGGTATCAAAACTTGTCAGCTACATTTTGGGAAGCATGGCTAGTCTTAAAAGGAATTTGTGGGGTTGTTAGCCTAGTAATCATCTATGAACCCATGTACCAATCTCACACATACCTCAACTTCTTGTAAGTCAATAGTTGTTAAACTAGCTTTCATTTTAAGAGAAATATAAGTCTGAAGTAGACCATGACTGAGGTAAAGCATTCATCTTGCAATCTAGATAAATTAAGGGCTAAAGATGTTTTCTCAACTTGTATTTAGAGAATTTTTGAAATTAACAATGGAAAGTATCACAAAAGCTGACCAAGTCTTTAAAGCCACATTTACACATTTTGTAAATTTCTTCAGGAAAATGTACAGTTCCACTTATTTTCATTTGGTTTGTTTGAAACTTAGAGAATATGTATAAATGAGGAGAATGACAGCAAAAAAAAAAAAAAAAGTCAGGTCAGTCCTGAATCCTACAACTACACCAGTTCTTAATGTTTATTAACAAATGAGATACTACAACAAAATCAAATTATGCCATGGGGATAGAGGTACTGTCCATAAAAGAAAAAAACTTCACCAGACTTTCTTAATTTTGTTATTCACACCTTTTTTTCAAAAATACCTTATTGATTTTGTAGCAATAACAGATAGACAAAGCATAACACACAATAAACACATTCTCTTAAGTGAGTAACTGTTTACAGAATAATATGGAAATACAGTTAATATAGGATATATTTTTTCAAAACCACAAGTTTAGCTTACCTGCTAAGAATGTATAGAACTACATGGAAAAAAAAACTACTGAAATCTTTACACTCTAGATTACATGGAAATCTAGTTATGTCAAACTACTCTTTCTAAAACAAAGATTACATAAATTAGGAAAAAAACATATAAGATAATAACTTAGGTAGAATACAAAGGTAAGTTTAAGAATTCAGAATGACAAAGTTTATGAATAAGATGCAAGTTAGGTATCCACCTATGTAGAAATACAACATTTCCTAACTATATAATAAAAGTAAAAGAGGTTCCACAGATCACAGTTAAGATTGTTTTCCAAACAATTAGGAAGACCTGATTTGTCGTTGTTAGCAAAGGTTATGTATTTACAGGCTTTAATATTTTTGAGAGACATCTTTTTGAAGGTCACCCATGAAATTAGTTTCAAATCTAACAAGTTCTTAGAAATACAGAATTTAACTAAGGTAAATAAAGTTATTAGCAATCCAGGGTCCCCCAGATATTAATATCTGGGGAGGGTTATGAAGAATAACAAACTGCTAAATCCAGGTCTTATCATATTAACCTAAAACAGATTTATATTGCAAAGCATCCCATAATCTTTTAATATGAGGTCAGTCACAAAAGATATGGAGTACTTCTACCTTATCATGAGAAAATGCTTGACAAGAAGGAAGACAAATGGAATCTAATTGGACTATTTTTACTGGAATAAGATGCACATTATTAGTGATCAAAAACTGAGCACAGAACAAATTTGTGAGAGATGAATTTATCAATAAAGAATTTTTAATCTTATTATATTGTGATAAAGACTGATCTTGCTCAATCCAAAAGTTAGAAAACTGAAATGAGTTGTTATATCTGACTTTTTTTATTAGTTTAGAGGTTTTGCAATAGATTTGGTTTCTTGTAATATTCTAATTAAAGTTTTTAAAAAGGACATTTTTCAGTAACAGAAGAATTGATGATGTACTTACTAATGAACAAGTTGTTAATTTCCCTCAAAATCCGTAAGTATCTTTAGGTATTGAAAGTTCAATTCTATGTTGTTCTATAGAATCTGACCTTTTTTTGCTAAAAGATCCCAAATCATTTTATTTTTTTTAAAGGAGAAAACTTGATATTTTTAACATTTTGTGGTTTAGTTTATGGTTTAGATTTTTGCTTGATAGGCTGGAGTAAAGTAAAAGTGTCAACAGAGTCCAACAGAGCCATTAATTTTTAGAAAGATAATATTTAAGATATTGTTTATTAAGAAAGGGAAGGACTAGATGGTCAAACTTGATGTTTTATGTTATGTGATCTCTCCACATTTTCATCTAAATGGGTTGCTTTTCGGGAACTTCCAAGATGACTGCACATTGAGTAACAGCTTAATTCTATCTCTCTCCGTATGAAAACAGAAACTTAGCAGAGAAAGCCAGCAGATCTATATTTCTGGGTAAATTTCAGTAACTGGGTAGTAAGTGCGCTGCCCAAAGCCAGGAAAAAAGAAATACAGAGGACCTGAAGGAAATAAAAGGTGACAAAGAAAAAAATTACTTGGAAAAGTACTGCAGCTGTTCAACAAAAAGTAGTGCAAGCTCCAGACATGACTTCCAATAGTCTAGAAGAAAGTATAAGGCAACTACAAACAGACCGGATTAAAATAAATGAAACACTGATGGAGTATATTAACACAAACAATAAAAGGCTGGAAAAAATGGAAGAAGCTTTAAACAGATATTCAGGTAAGGTAATAAAACTGCAAAACTCAGAGATCAAAATGAAGAAAAGGCTGGCTGAATATAAGACTGCACAAGAAGAGATGTTTCAAAAAGTAATAGAATTAGAGGACAGAGCACATAGGGAAAACATGAGATTTTCTCCTATACCAGAGAAGCTGGAAGTAATGGACTGTATTAATTTAATGAAAGCACAAATAAGCAACTGGAATGGTATTCCACAAAATGAGTTGTTAATTGAAAGGGCACATTGTGTGTATACTCCAAAATTGCTATGAGAAACCAACCTAGAGCTTTAATAGTAAAGATGCAATCTTACCAGCAGAAGGAGTTGATTCTGACAAAACGGTGGCAGAAGGACAAAGTATTAAAAGTGGGAGAGAACAGAGTGTTTGTGGAGAATGACTACTCAGTGTACAGAAGAGGAGTAAATGTATTCCATTTTTCAGGGAATGTCAAGAAGCAAGCATGAGATTCAAAATGCTGCACCGAGCTATCTTCAAAATATTTTTCCCTGGAGGGAAAAATCTTTTTTTGATAAAGCACATGCTAAGGAAGAAATATAAAAGTTTGTCCAACAAAATCTGAGCTGTGAAACAGAAGGAGATTCTGCTTCTTGTTCTTTTGGTAATAAAGACCGCAGAGAGACTATGCCAGTGAAACCTTTTGCAATGTTTCAATGGAAAATACTTGAGAGTAGGAAAAAAGCACATGAGTTGACTAGAAGAATCAAGAGTACATTGGGAGATGGAGATGAACAGGAATAAAACCAGTAATTTGGAAACTGATAAATGTGGGATTAGAAAGCAATAATTATATTTGTGAAACATTACGGAACAAGAAAATCTGGAAATATTGGGATTTCTTGTACTTTGTAAATCTTGTAGGGGACTCTAAAGCATATGCACTACTTCAAGTCATTTAATGTGTGAAGAATAAAACCAGTAACTTGGAAATTGACAAATATGGGATTACAAAGTAATAATTATATTTGTGAAACATGACAGAACAAGAAAATCTGGAAATATTGGACTTTTATAGACTTTGTGAAATGTGTAGGGGACTCTATAGCTTATGCCCTACTTCTTGTCATTAATGTTCAGAAAAATACTCAGGACAGGGGAAGAGGAGGGAGAAAGTTAACTGTAAGTAAAACATTATTTTTCTTGATGGTACTATTTTAATAGTGCATGACTTTCTTTGCATGATATAAGGTAAAGTTTTCTTAGTTATATTCAAGTGTAATGGAGATACTAATGTAAAAAAGTGCGCCTGTATTTTTTTTCTTTCTCCCTTCTTTCTTCTTGTTCAGTTTAAAGAAATGTAGGCACTGCAATGTAAAAGAAAAAAATCTGGTTAAAAGGGCATGACAAAAGAAAAATTAATGCGCTTTGTCTCATTCTTGCATAGGGAGCAACTGGGTTAAGGCCCTTAGATTAATCTAGTAACTAGTTTTAAGAGAAAGCAAGTAAATAAATGGGTTACCATTATTGATTATGTTACTGTTTACAATGTGTATTACCCTGTAAAAATTGACAGATAACATAGTAAGATATTAGGACGCACAAGACCTATGTTCTTTAGAGGCTGTAAGATTTCCACAGCTTCATCTAACCAATTTAGGGTGCTAAATAAATTATGAGAGTAGAGAGGTAATGTTGCTGAAAATTTTAATTTGTATTCTTGAAATGATACAGAAGGGAAGAAAGAAAAATAATTAAGGGACTAAGTTCATTTTGATGAATGCCATTTTTGACAAAATAATCAATTTCAGCCATCTCAATATATCATTTTGAATATTCAAACAATTTTTTAATGTTGTTGTTGTTTGTCTTTCGGCTTTTCCCAGTAAGGGGTCGCCACAGCGGAACTCCACACGAAGTAATTTCTAATAAAATTAGATTAAAAGTTTAAATGTCTATTCTGGTTGTATATCAATCCCAGATGTTTTAAGGAGGTACTAGTTTTAAAACCATCTAATATACTACAAGTCTATAAAACTGCAATTTGGATTTAAGGAATATTTACATGTGTGTGTGTGTGTGTGTGTGTGTGTGTGTGTGTGTGTGTGTGTGTATATGTGTGTGTGCGTGGTGTAAACTGAGTTTACAGTTTGACAACCTACAAAAAGAGCTTACAGTATGTATAATTTTAGAAATATCCAAATTTGGTAAGGTTAAATATATATTACTGTAATCAGCAAATGCACTGGCTGTTTCTAGGCCTTTCATAGAATCACCATCCAATTTTTTCAAGAAAGAAATGACCAGATTTTGATTTCCATCATCCTTTCTTAAATTTCTGTTATTCACTCCTAAAGGAAAAGGAATAACTTTATTCACAAAAAACAGAATCACTTTGGTAAGACTATCATTTTATAATGTTTAACCAACCTTTATAATGTTTAACCAACCTTTTAAAGATAAATGGTGGTGCTGCCATTTCAAACCAAGCTGAGTCACCTGATGAATACTCTTTATTTTAATTTAATTTGTGAGGTTTTAATATGATGTAAATGGTCCCATCTTTCAAGAAGTTTAAAAATGTTAGTGTTGTCAACTTTAGTTTCATTGGTTACTTTTTGAATTGACAGATAAAGACACTTTACAGATTTTATGACTCAGAAGCTTGACTGAGGGCCAGTAACAAATCACTGGCATAAGTAAAATATTTGTATAACTAAAATGAATAATGAAGGCTCCATGGAGTAGCCTCATTTCATCCCTCAGGATTGTAAGAACAGACAGACGAACAGTCCTCTGCATTAAACACTGAGGTTTTACTCATATTAACAAGACAAAAGGGACAATAAAAAGTGCACTAATAAGAGGTGTATAAAATACTTCAAAGTTATATCAAAAGCCTTCTCAGCATCCAATGAGGATGACAGGATCTATGGGTACAATTTTATTATGAATGCTCAAAACTAAATCTGGAGACAATGACTCATCTGTGCAAGTCAGGGGGAATTATTTGATGAATGCCATGTAATACCTTTTTTATTATTATATTGGCCATAACTTTAGAGTTTATTAATTAGATTAACAAAGACAGATACTTAGTAGTCTTTACAGGCTCATACTACTATACAAAGATTATAGTGAGCATCTGGAGTAACCTTGAAATAATACACAACTGCAGTATTTTTACAATTACAGCTGCCAGCTGCTGTCTAGAGTTCTTGTAAAACTCTGCAGGAAAAATATCCAGAAAAGGAACCTTTTTTTTTTTATTTTGTCTATGGCCTAACAAATTTATGGGGATGAAAAATCAAGGAACTGAACCTTTTTTTTAATTCAGTACTTTCAAAAACTGAAGGAATAGCAAGACTTGAAGAAAAAAAGAAGTTATGTACTCACCATAATGTTCCATCTGAGTAGTTGTATTTCACTTATCTTCAACCTGTGGGAATACGGATCAGTATCGGATCCGAGCCGGCAAATATTACTAGCATCAGCTCCGAGCTCCAGACTCCTCCCCTTACCCATAATACACCTCCACTGCCTTCCATCCCCAGATCGAGTTTGCTGAACTTATACTTAGAACCCGACCTGATAACATACTTGTGACCTATACTGCAGCCCGTAGGCTGAACATGCGCCAAGGTCTGGGGGAAGAAGGGAGGGACAGTTGAAGACAAATGAAGTACAACTTCTCAGATGGAACGTTATACTGAGTACATAACTTCATCTGAAGTAGTTTACTTCATTTGGTCTTCAACTTGTGGGACAGAGTCCCCAGCTACTAAACTCCTGGAAAGCCCTCATGGAAGGATATTCCGGAGCACCGCGGAGCCAAAGGATGCTCTCCTTCTGGAAGTTCAATCCAATTTGTAATGAGAAATAAATGTATGAGATGAGGACCAAGTAGCTGCAGGGCACATGTCAGCTAAAGACAATCTAGACCAGAAAGCAACAGATGTAGCCATGGACCTAGTGGAATGAGCTTTTACCTGACCTGGAGGAGACATGCCTTTGTCCTTATAGACCTGCCGGATGCATGAATAAATACATCTAGCTATAGTGACCTTGGAAATAGGTTTTCCCAAAAAGAGTCTACAGAAGGAAACAAACAATTGATCACATTTACGAAAATTTTTTGTCCTGTGTAAATGGAATCTTAATTGTCTATGAACATCCAACATGCGTAACTTGTATTCCATCTTGTTCATAAAATTGGAAAAGAACACAGGCAAATTTATAGTCTGATTGATATTGACTGGTAATGCCACCTTAGGAAGAAAAGATGGATTGGTTCGAAGGGAAACTCTCTTTATGAAAAATCATGTATGGAAGTTTGATGGACAAGGCCTGTAATTCCGAAACCCTTGTAGAAGAGGTAATAGCTACCAGAAAAGCTGTTTTCCACAATACAAATTTTAGATCTGCAGTTGCGGCAGGCTCAAAAGGCAGAGTGACCAAAGCTTGGAGAACCATAATAAGGTCCCACGGGGGAACGGGATCTTTGACCGGGGGGCATAGCAAAAAGGTGCCTTTGATAAAAGCTTTACACAGGCAGCCAACTGAACTTTGACAGGAGAAGAACTAGCTCCATGCTGGAAAATATCAGCTAGAAAATCAAGAATAGTGGAAATAGGAACTGTGAAAGGGTCTAAACTCCTCCGGGAAGCCCAGAAAGAAAAACATTTCCACTTGCTGTGATAAACCTTTCTGGTTGAAGACTTATGAGCAGCTACCAAAACAGAACTAACTGAGGAGGATAGTCCGGGAGTCCTAGCAATTATGGGAACTGGAGCAGCCAAGCCATGAGCTTCAGGCTGTCCAGACTCGGATGAGGCACCCCTGAGGGGTGTAAAATCAGATCCTGAATAGGATCTAGGGTTCCAAGGTGGAGCCAGAAGGTGAGACCAAAGGAAGGGAAGCCATACCTGGCGAGGCCAGAATGGGGCAATGAGGATCACCTTGCTCCCCAGTCGACTAACTTTCTGCAGAAACCTAGGAATGAGAGGTACTGGCGGGTAAGCATACAGAAGACTGGGAGGCCAATCATGAACTAGGGGGTTCACAGCGAAAAACCTGCTGTACTTCACTTTGGAAGGAGATGCAGAGAGATCGCAGCAAGGAGGACCCCACTCACTGAAGATCTGTTCTGCTACTGACAGATTTAGAGACCACTCATAAGGCATCAGAATGGTCCGACTTAGCCTGTCCGCTAGAACGTTGGACTGTCCCGAAATGTGCGTTGCGATGAGAAAGCGACCGGTGGAGCCCAATCCCACACTCTCATGGCCTTGCAACAAAGGGGGTAAGATCTGGTCCCTCCCTATTTGTTGATATACCAGACTATGGACATGTCTGATTGAATGGCAATTGTCCCCAGAGGAAGAAAGGCATGAAGAACCTGCAACGCTAGAAGGACCGCCCTCACCTCTAGGACACTGATATGCAAGCTGGTCTCTACGGGGGACCACAGGCCTTGGACTGTCCTGCCTGAACAATGCCCCCCCCACCCAAGTTGGGAGGCATCCGTGGTCACTGTGGTGTGGGCCGGGGCTAGAACAAAGGGTCTTCCCTCCAAAATCTCTGGAGAGCTCATCCACCATATATAGGACGACCGACATACTCAACTTAGGTGGATAGGATAAGTTAGTGGTAGTTCCAACAGGGACCACTAAACCGCTAGAATCCACTGAAGAATCCACATGTGTAGCCGAGCACACAGAAGAAGAGTTATGGTCGCCATCGAGCCTAGGTCCTTCAACACTGGTTCCACCATTGAGAGGTGAGAATGGTAGATCAGGGAGACATGCATCCTGAGGTTTTGAACTCTCTCCTAAGTCAGGAATACTTTGCACTGAAGTGTATCTATCCTGGCACCAATTTAGTCTATTACATGTACAGGATCTAGGAGAGATCTGGATGTGTTGATTGTGATACCCAAACTCAGGGCAAGTGTCAGAAAGTAATCCCTGGTTTAGGAAAGTAGACGCCTGGTGGGAGCAGTGAGGAGCCAATCGTCCAGGTACGGATAGACTTGAATCCCCTGAAGCCTCAGGTGAGCCGCTACAACCACCATCACCTTGGTAAACACCCTGGGGGCTGTGGTGAGACCAAAGGGTAGGGCTCAAAATTGACAATGATTGGCCCAAGCGGAGGAACCTCCTCGAGGTTCTGTGCATTTTTATGTGATAGTAAACATCCTGGAGGTCTAACGAGCACATCCAGTCGCTCTCTTACAGATATGGCATGATGGACTGTAGTGTGACCATCCGGAACTTCTCTTTGGCAAATGACAGGTTCAGGGTAGAGAGGTCCAGAATGGGCCTTAAGCCCCCGTTTTCTTTGGCACCGAAAAGAACCTTGAGTAGAAGCCCAATCTGGACTGCTCTGGGGGGATGGTTTTGATGGCTCGTTTTACTAGCAGCTTGGAAATTTCCCCTGCTGCTGCCTCCCGTTGCATGGGTGGAACGTCCGAGAGGTGTCTGGGAGATATGCGGTAACCCACGAAGGGGATAGACTATCCTCTGGATATGATATGAAGCACCCAACGGTCCACTGTTATCGACTCCCATGCCACTGGGTGCAAGGACAATCATCCCCCGACTGCCTCCGGAGTAGAGCAGCCAGGCAACCCCTCAGGGTTGTTGCCCGGGTCTGTCTGAGAACGGTTCTTGAGATCCGAAATTCCGCGGACCCCCTCTGCCTCTGGGCCAGTGTCCATTCTGTCCCCCTGTGCCTGTAGGGGAAGAAGAACCCTGAGTGTCCCAGGAATACTGAGACATCCGGAAACACATGTTCTTTTGCCCTCTCTGGTTCCAGGAAAAAGACCTTTGAGGGTTAGAGAAGCGGATTCCGATGGCAGATAGTGTCTTCCCATACTTCTCACTCTGGACTAGTGTCTCCTTCACGGGCTTACTGAAAAGTGTCGAGCCATCATAAGGGGCATTGGCAAAAGAAGCCTTAAAGGGTTAGGTAAATTGACACAACCTGAGCCAGGCATTACACCTCATGGATACACCAGACCCAGCCACCCTAGCCACTCCTTCTGTAGCATGGGAGAGGAGTCGCATGGACGTATTTGATACCGCTTTTAAAGTGGCCATTTTCATAGAGAATGGAGTCCTGTCCTCCTGTGACACAGCCTTGGGTGGAGACTCCTCCAGCTCCTTTACTAGGTCGCATTGGAGTCTAGTGACATGGGCCAAGTAATTCAGTGCTCTGATGGAGAAAGTAGCTGAAGCATACACCCGCTTCCCTAGGCGTACATCATCCATGACTCCCGGTTGGGAGGGTGGACCGAGGAACTCTTCTGAAATAGTTCCCTCTTAGTGGCTGCTGCTACCACCATGGTGCCCACAGGGGAGCCCTTATTCAAGGATGGCCTGTCAATGGGGGGGGGTTAAAATTTTATCGGGTCGCTTGGGAATAGGCTCCACGGTGTCTGGTTCCTTCCACGCCTATGAGGAGATCAAATCCAATAAAGGATCCGCGGGAGGGGACACCCAGGACGTAGACGGGCCCATGCTGAAAGCCTCAAGGAACACAGACTCATCAGAAGAGGGCTTGGGGGCAGACCAACCTCCTCACTGGCACAGGATCTCCATGATGTCTCCAAAGGAGACATCCTCGGTAGGTGATCTTGGGGAGCCCTCTCCATCATCTAAATCTGTGTCCTCAGTTAGTGACTCGGGGGAGTCCAAGTGCCTTCTCTTGCACGTATGCTTGTGAAGCACATCTCCAGTAGGACTCTCAGGGGAGCATTCACAAGCCATCTGTTCCTCAGGGGCTCTTCGAGCATGGACTGTCCCTCTGATAAGACAATGGGGACCGTAGACAGAGCCGAGGGGGTCTGGGCGGAGTCTTAGGGGGCGGTCAGGGGTCTCAATCTGATGGAGAGAACCCTTTCTACCACATCGAATTTTGAAGGAGAGTGGACCTCCTGGGAAGCTAATAAGCAGGCCATCTCCCCGGGTCGGAGGTGAGAATCGGAGCCAGTTCCGAAGTGGACAGAGCTCTGAGGGAGGGGACCTGGCCCGACAATGCCGGAGCCGATGGAAAAGGTTCCACTCCCTCTGATTCGACACCCAAGCTTTGGCTCCGAGAGTGGCTCAGATCCGAACTGGTCGGATCCGAGACGCTCCAGGCAGCTGTGGTGTCAAGCAAACAAGTACCATCGATGCCGACCCCCTGACCAAGGCCAACCTCAGATCGGAGTACTCTGAAAACAAAGGTCGGATCGAGGAAGGAGAAATGGGTTGAAAAAAAGGAAGCGAACTCCCCCCTCCACAGGGAGGGGGAGCTGGCAAGACCCCAATCTGGATCTGTGTATGGATAAAGCGCCTCATCATCTTATCCAGATCGATAAGCGATAAGGAGCAGGTTGACCGTGACGAGGCCATGAACTACGACATGGTGGGTCAGGGAACTGAGGCCCGGGAGACTGAATGTGCCTCTTCTGGCTCTGAGGAGAACCTTGGAGACCGGAGCCGTGGGGAGTCACGGATTCGTGCTGACTTGCTCGGAGAAGCAAGTTCCGGGGACCTCTTCCTCTTTTCCTTCATCTTCGACTTTCTCTTCTGTTATCTACCTCTTCTCTGCTCCGCTACCACAGGCTTAGATGCAGGAGTTTGAGTCCCAGCCTGGGAGGGAGGAGAGGCGAGAGGAAGAGAAGAGGGAGAGGCAGGGCTCGCAGCCGCTCTGACTGAAGCCAAAGACGAGGAAGGAGGATCAGTAGAAGGAAGAAGGCGTTTGAGGGTCAACTTGGCCTTCCTATCTTTTAAAGCTCGGGGGTTAAACCCCGCACAAATGGGGCAATCCACACTAAGGTGCGCCACACCTAGGCACAACACACACAGAGTGTGGCCATCCGCTGGGGAAAGCTTATGGCCACACTCTGTGCAACGCTTGAACACAAGCTTTTCAGCCATCCTGTGAGAAAGGAAGAAAGCCTTAAAAAAAGACGGGCAAAAACTTTCTCAACTCTAACACACAAACAGCCACTCACCACGCTAGTCTACAGACAACACTAAAGGGGGGGAGGGGCACCACAGAACAAACTACTCTATCTACCTAAACAAACCAACACTCGATGCCAAAGTGCTGGGAAGGGAGAAGGAGTACCTAAACTAACCTAGATTGGTCAAAGAAAATGAAAGTTTTAAACTTACAGTAGAGAAATAACCCACTGCTAGCTGGAGCTCTTAAGACAAGATGTATAACAAATCGTGGCAAATGAGATCTGGAGATGGAAGGCAGTGGAGGTGTATTATGGGTCCACTTCAGAATGTTGACTGTTCAGAATGCTGACTTTCATATGGCCGACACCATATGATCGACATTCTGAAAGACCGACATCCTGAAATAGCACCATTTACCTACCTGTAAACACAGTAAAACTGTTATGCAGGAGGCAAGCCCCCCTGCACCCCCACACCCCCTGCTACTTAAATAATCTCACTCCAAGATCGTACTATAGTGCAGGAAAGGGGAATCTCCCAGTCCCGCACTGTAGTAGGATCTCCGCTATCATTTGTCAGCCTTTCAAACGTTCACTCATATGGTGTCAGCCATATGAGTTTCGAACATTTGAAAGTTCGAACTATATATATATATATATATATATATATATATATATATATATATATATATATATAAAATTAGATTTTAGCATGGTCAGACCATAGTCTGTGACCTATTTCAATTTCTTTAGCTGATCAAGCATAATGTCTGTAAGAAATTACAATCTATCTTTAAAAAGTTTTATTTTTGAGGTCATGGTGAGATTATTTTTTATATTTTCTCCTAACAGGCATCCAGACAATATGTACTAATAAAAGAAATAAATTTTGATGATTGAAGTTTATAATATGCTGCAAGATTCCTACTTATTTAGTTACCTGTAAAGTACAATAAAGTGCTGAATGAATTACATTTTCTGTAAGAAAAAATTCAAGCCTCTTCTTCACATCCTCTAAAATATGCCAGTCCTTGAAAAGAGCAGGATATGATGCTAACTTATATTGCTTTGCTCCTGAGTAAAACTGAGTAACCAGAATCCTCCCTTGTACCTTATTCACTTGAATACTATTAATCAAAATCAGTACTCTTTTATCTTCTGTCAAATTAAAGACATATTTCATTAAGGTCAAGGATAAAACCGAGTTTTAAGCCATTCATAAAAATATCACATGCCTGAGCTAGCTCCCCCATTCTCCTCCTCCGAAGCATCAATATCTGTAGCATAGAAACATAGGAATAATACAATGCAAGTGAATATGGAGACAATAAGATGCCTAACTACATAAACCTTCAAGAAGGCAAATGCAAAAGTTCTTGCTACCCCTGTCAAGCACTCAGTATTGTTTAACTCCCAAACCAAGCAGGGCCTTACATGGTAAGCCTGGTGAAAATTTGTGTCTGCTCATTAAGTCCTCAAAGATCAGCCTTAAAAGTAGCCAAAGCCGTACCTTGTTTGCCCTGTTGTGGCAACTTATTCCACAGGCTGGGAATGCACTGTATTAGGGAACCTAGCCTGTCAACTAATTTTGTTTAGGTTTGTCAAGGCACTGGTTTTGGAAGAAACAGAGGTCACACAGGATTAGATCTTTCATGACTCTAAAAGCTAGACATAAGTAATCTCGGAACAGCTTGCAGGCTACTGAGTATAGAGTCACGGTAATTTTTCAGGATAGTTTGTGGATTTAAGATCTCTAATTTTCTTAGAAATCTTTACGGTCTTTCCAGCTGAGTGATATACTTGTTTTTCTACATATGAAAGGGAGCACTGTACTCAATGTGGGATCTGATAAAGGAAGAATACAGGGTTAGGATGACTTATTTGGCTCTTGAGGATATTCTTTGGTAATTAACTGACCCAAATACAAATGTTTTCTGACTATGGTGGAAACATGATGAGTGAATGAAAGAGTGAGTTATATACATAACTACCTAGGTATGACCGTCTGTATCTAAAGAATAATACCATTAATAAAATATGAGGAGGGGGCATATTTTTTGCTGAATACTACAATGCTGAATTTTTTGTAAATTTAACTAGACCATTTTCAGTACACCAGTTCTGTGCACATTCAAAGCATTGCTAGAGCTGTTTAATGTCAGTGGATGAGCAGATAATAGTACCCAGCTTGCTGTCATCAACAAACATGGTAAACCACACTCCTGGGATACTGGCTTTGATTTCTGTAAAATAAATGTCAAGGCCTGGCAATGATCCCAGTGACATACTGTTGCTTACAATATTACATTCCAAGAGTACACCAGCAACTTTCGCAACCTGGGAACTGTTGGATAGCCAATTTGTAATCCAGTGGACAAAGTACAGTTGTGTACACTTATCATAAATGTAGATATTCGAGTGTATTCACGGTTGCAGACAGCACATTTGGGTTATCTATTTGCAGTAGCCCTCAGTCGGCCTGATTATCAAAGTCTGGGGTCCTGCGTCGGTTGCTGTCTCATCTTCCGTGACGTCAGGTAGTCAGGGGTATAAAGCATGCAGCCAATGCCATTACATCAGTTTTTCTTGCCCCAGATGTCAGGTGCCCCCTAATGGGAAGCAATTAAATATATGTATATATATATTTATATATATATATATATATATATATATATATATATATATATAGGTTCATAGGTTCATACTAGGCTATCTGCCCTGGGGCAATTATAAGCCTAGCCCGATTCTGTATGGCTTACGCCACCCCTTGATTTGAGTATACTGTGCCCTTTTTAAGGTTTAGTTTACTGTCCCTCTGTCTAATAGTGACACGGGAGTAATCCCTGGGACAAACCTACGATCCCCCATCCACTTATCGAGATTCTTCTTGAAGAGATTCAGTGAGGTGCTCTGCCTCACATGAACTGGAATTCTATTCCAGAGCGAAGGGAGCCTCTGGGTTATGAACCTGTCCCTCCAGCAAGTTCTGTTTATTTCTGTGCTGAGGTTCAAGTCCCTCGAGCGTGTGGCTCTAAGGGATTTAGATTTACTGAGGTGGAGCATGTCCATTAATTCTGGATTTGACATAGCTTTGTATGTCAGGCATAGATCGCCTTGAAGTAGGCGGTATGCAATTGAGTAGAGCTGGAGTTTTTTTAACCGAGCAGCATATGGCATCTGTTTGAGACCCTTGATCCTCTTGGTGAGATACTTTTGGGGTCTTTCTAATTGCTGCAGGTGTCGGGTAAGGTACATCCCAAAAGGGGCATTGTATTCTATGATGGGCCTGATGAGGGATGAATAAAGGGGCACGATTACCTCTCTTGATCTAGATGTGAAACCCTTCGTGATGAGGTGGGCTATGTAGAAGGTCTTTCTAACCACTTTGGCAATGTGGTTTTCAAAGGAGAGATTGCTATCAACTTTGGTCCCCAGGTCCCTAATAACTTTCTCTGTACTTAATGGGTTTCCGCCTATGTGGTAATTTGTGGGCACATTGTTTTTGCCAAAGGGTATGACTATACATTTTTTGGCATTTAGCTTTAAACCATGGTGCTGGCACCAGTTATCTGTCTCTGTGAGACCTTTTTGAAGGATGTTTGTGTCAGCTGGAGAGTTGATTATGGCGCCCAGTTTGCAGTCATCTGCGAACTTGGTGAGCCATAGTCCTCCCACGTTTGCTTGTACCTCGGAAAAGTATATACTGAGCAAGAGTGGTCCCAGGACAGCACCCTGTGGGACACCACTTGTGACCGGTTTCGAGTCTGACATGACTCCATCAACTCTCACTCTGTGGGTTCTGTCTTTGAGCCAGTTGGCGACCCATCTTGTGACATAGGGGTTTATATTTAAGCTGGATAGCTTATCTATGATGCCCGAGTGGGGTATTGTGTCAAATGCCTTTGCAAGGTCCAGATAGGCTGTGTGGACTACCTTCCCTTCATCTATGGCTTTGGTGACTGTTTCAAAGAAGTCAACCAGGTTCAAAAGGCAGGATCTGCCCTTGACAAAGCAGAACTGGGTAGGATCTAGTGTCTGTAGGTCCCCAATGTCTTTGTTTATGAGCTCCATGATGATCCTCTCCATAGCCTTGCAGACTAAGCTAGTCAGGCTTATGGGGCGATAGTTTCCAGGGTCCGTGAGGCTCCACCTTTGTGGAGTGGGACCACTGTTGCTGTACGCCATTCAGTGGGCACATATCCTGTAGTGAGGCTGAGATTGTATAGCTGTTTTATTTGAGGGATTAGTTCCTCTTGTAGTTCATGTAGGACGCAACCTGGGACGCCATCTGGTCCCATGGAAGCAGTGTTTTTTGCTTTGGAGAGGGCAGCCTTCACCTGAGCATCTGAGATGTTTGGGAGGCAGCCCTCTGCCGATAGATACTTGCTCTTTGGGGAGGGGAGAAGTTTGCACTGAACCTGTCTGCCAGGATATTGGCGATGTCTGTGGGTTCAGTGTATTTTTGTCGCTTAGAATCAACTCAGAACAAGTCTGGGAGTTGCATCCCAGGTTTCTAACATAACTGAAAAAGCCTTATGATTGTCTTTGGTGTCCTGTGCAATTTTTCTCTCAAGCTGGCCTTGGAGGATTTTATGAGGGATCGTAATTTTTTGCTAGTATTGATCAGAGATGCCTTCCCTATTAGGGATTTTGCTCTATCATGTAGTAGCTTCCACCTTCTGTTGTACAGTTTATTTATGGCAGGGGTCCACCAGACTGGACGCCTGCCTTTGGATGATTGGGTCTTGGTTTTGTTTGGGATAGCATGATCCATGCATTCCTGGAGATGTCCGTAGAATGCATTTATATAGGATTCTGCAGTTTGGGCCGTAGTTTCCACTGGCCCTGGGGCCTTGAAGGATTCCACTTCGGTTTTGAGAAGTGAGAAGTTCGCTTTTGAGAAGTTTTTCACTGTGGTTTTCTGGGCTGGGGGTGGGGTCGGGACGTGGACATCCAGTGAAATTAATTTATGGTCTGATCTTACCAATGAGGGATATACCTCTGGTGTGGAGCATAGAGTCCCCATGTTGGTAATGATCAGGTCCAGTATGTTGTCCCCTCTTGTGGGAGTGGTAACTAGTTGTTCCATAGCATTTGGGTTTATAATTTCCAGGAATCTTTGGGCTAAGGTGCTGGGGCTTGATTAGTGCTCCCAGTCAATGTTTGGGTAGTTGAAGTCACCCAATATAATGGTGTTCGGAGAGATCTTCATGTTCTCCAATGTTTTCAGGAAAGCCGAGTGGGATTCCTGACTTTGAGAGGGTGGTCTGTAGGATGCTATAAACTGAAAAGCTGCTATATATATATATATATATATATATATATATATATATGTATATATATACACACAAGGTTATACCTCCAACAAAAAAGCAAATACACCAAAAAGCTTTTTAAGCATAGTAAAGGAAAGTAAAGGAATAGCCAAAAGAAGTCAGGGGGCTGGAGGGAGGGTAACCAGAACTGCAACAGTGAATACACTCGAACATCTACATTTATGGTAAGTGTACAAAACTGTACTATGTTCTTCGTGTTTCACTGTTGCAGTCATCACATTTGGGTAGATTCCCAAAGCTAAGGATGGGAGGAGGCATTTAGATAGCATTAGGACCAGCTATAAGGCCCTGCAAGACTGCAGTGGCAAAGCCAGCTCTGGATTTAGAGAAAATTGGTAAATGGTAATGCTTGGTGAAAGTATGTACAGAACTCCAAATAACAGCTTCTAGGATGTCCCTGATAGGTACACCTCTGAGAAAGGATGTAGAGATAGATGCAGCCCTGGTTGAATGGAGTCTTAATCCCCTGTGGGATAGGTTTTCCATGGTTCTTATAGCAGAAATGAATGCAATGGCCTATCTATTTAGAAATGGTTTGCTTTGAAATAGCCTTCCCCTCTGCCCCTGCAGCAAATGCCACCAGCAGTTGTTCAGATTTCCTGTGAGGTTTCGTCCTGTTCAAGTAAAATGTAAGTTGTCTGTGCACATCTAAGGAGTGCAGTATCCTTTCCCCTTTGTTCTGTGGATGAGAAAAGAAGGCTGGCAAATGAATGGACTGATTAAGAGCTACATTGGATACCACCTTGGGCATGAAGGAGGGATTGGTCCTGAGGGACACCCTGTCCACATGAAAGATGATGAAAGGCTCCACTGCCATAAGGGCCTGTAGTTCAGATACCCTTCTTGCTGAAGTAATTGCTAAAAGGAAGGCTGTTTTCCAAGAAAGAAACTTTAACTCTGCACTTGCAGCTGGCTCAAAAGGAGGAAGAGTGAGTTTTTCCACTACAATGTTAAGGTCCCAGGCTGGAGTTGAGGCTCTCCTGGGTGGTCTTAAGTTTTTGGCCCCTCTGAGGAACTGCTTGAGCAGTGGATGAGAGAAGAGGAGTGATTCTGCATTGTAATGAGCTGAAATGGCTGAGGCGTGAATTTTGATGCAGGAAAAAGAAAGGCCCTTGTGAAGCATCTCAGTTAAGTACTGAAGAATCTGCGGTAAATTGGGAGCTGTTGTGCCCATCCGTTGAATTTGGTTCCAGGCACAGAATCTTTTCCATTTTTCAGCATAATAATTTCTAGTACTAGGCCTCCTTTCCTCCAAAATGACATCCAACACTTGTTTACTGAGGAATGGTAGCGGGGAGATTAGGTAATTAGCCAGACTCCCAGGTTCAGGGTTTGAAGCTGAGGGTGCAGAATCCGGTTCTCCTGTTGTGACAACAGGGAAGGGGTCTGAGGAAGGTGCCATGGAGCCAGCAGTGACACACTGCGCAAGACGGGGTACCAGTGTTGGCATGACCAGTCTGGTGCTATCAGTATCATCCTTGGTTTGTCCTGTTTGATCTTTAGTAGTACCTTGGGTAGGAAAGGCATAAACTTTTCCAGGTGAAGGACAGAGCATCCACTTTCCAAGCTTGTTTGTGGGGAGTCCTTATGCAGAATTTGTTCAATTGGTAGTTCTGGGGGGAGGCAAACAGGTCTATATCTGGGCTCCCCCATTTCTTTGTCAACATGTTGAAAGTCTTTGATTCCAGTTTCCACTCGTGTGGGTCCATGAGATTTCTGCTTAGTTCGTCTGCCAGTGTATTTAGTTTTCCTGGCAGGAATTGAGCCTGTAGATGCACTTGGTAGCTCAAGGCTGTGTTACACAGAACCATGGCTAGTCTGCAGAGGGGGTACGAATGGGTGCCCCCCCCCTGCTTGTTTATGTACCACATGACAGTGGTGTTGTCTGTCTTTACCATTAATTGTCCTGTAATAATGTGGTCCTTGATGGCTGTCAGGGCATTCTGTACAGCTAACATTTCTTTTTGATTGATATGCAGATGCATTTGACTTGGGTTCCATTTGCCCTGAATGCACTTCCCTGCCAGGTGAGCCCCCCATGCATAGTCTGATGCTTCTGTTGTTAGAGTTTGGGCGGCAGGGGGTAGAGTGAATGGGTAGTCCCTTGTTTTGGTGGCAGGCTTCTGCCCACCAAAGGAACTTTAACCACAGGCAAGGTATGATGGGAATCATTACTTCTAGGTCCTGAGAATGTTGACACCATAGGCTTTTTAGATACCATTGTAGTTTCCTCATATGCAGTTTTGCATATGGAATTAGTAGAATGCAGGAGGCCATGAACCCCAAGGCTTGCAGTATTTGCCTTGCAGATAGCAGGGTTTTTGTGGCCATTAGTTTGAAGTAAGTGCAAATGAATTTGTTTCTCTGGCGTGAGGAAAGCCATCTGGGAAGTTGTATTCAAGCTTGCTCTCAGGAATATAACTTGTTGACAGGGTAACAGATGTGATTTCTTTTCGTTTATGGTGTACCCCAGACAAGTTAGCACCTTTTGTACAAATGCCAGATGATTCAAAAGTATGTCCTGGCTTCCTGCCTGAATTAGACAATCGTCCAGGTATGGATATATTTGAATATTTCTTTGCCTGCAAAATGCTATGACTGGAGCTAGGCACTTTGTGAATACCTTGGGTGCGGTAGATAAGTCAAAGGGCAGTGCAGAGAAGTGATAGTGCAAGTAGCCTGCTTTGAAGCATAGGTATCTTCTGCAAGATTCCCTGATTGGGATATGCAGGTAGGCTTCCTTTAAATCAAGTGTTGGCAACCAGGCATTTTTGCCTAGCATAGGCAGCAACTGTGAAGAGATAGCATCTTGAATTTTGGAATCACCAAAAAGGTGTTTAAGGTAGATAGGTCCAGGATAGGACACCGTGAGTTGACTTTTCCGGTACCAGACAGAGTCTTGAGTAAAAACCTTGTCCCTTTTCCTCTTCTGGTACAGTTTGAATAGCCTTTATGCTTAAAAGAGAAAGTACTTGCTTTTCAGACTCTTCCCACTGATTTGTGGCTAGATCTGGCCAACCGTTTGGGGTTGGTGACGTATGGAATTGAAATCTGTATCCTTGGGAAACTATATTTAAAACCCTTTTGTCCTGGGTAATGAGTTCCCAGTTTTTTGCCTGCAGAACAATCTTCCCCCTAAAGGAGCAGTCAGTTGAGAAGTGCTTGGAAGTTTTAAAGTTGTCATTGAGACAGGTTACCATAGGGGGGAGTCTTACTACTCCCTGATTTGTAAGTGGGAGCCCCCCACTGCTTAGTCCTGTGCGTACCCTGGAACTGAAGCCTGGGTTTTCTGCTGGATCTGGGTTTGGACTGAGAAGGCTTGGAAGAGGCAGGAAAGGACCAATTCTTAGAGGGTCAATGCCTAGTAAATCTTGGAGGTTGTACTTGCAGGAAATCTTTAACAGTTTGCATAGATTTAGCTTTTTCCTCCATCTTTTTAAGAACTTCTTCTGCTTTGTTGCCAAACAGGCGGTCCTAATTTAAGGGAACATTCAGTAATTTAGCTTTAACATGATATGGCAAGGATTGCTCCTTAAGCCAAGCATGCCTTCTAAGTACAGACCCAGTGACAGCAGCCCTGCTAGATGCCTCTAGTGAATCAAAACCACATTGCAAAGTATGCTTTCCAACCTGTTCAGCAGAATGCATTAAATCATGTAAATCCTTATTTTCAGCACAATCAGGAATCAACATCATTTTCTGTTTAAGCAGTCCAATAATATGCTGCTGATACTTTAACATAAGAAACTGGCAGTTTAAGGCCCTAATGGCCAAGGTTGCAGAAGTGTATACCTTCTTACCCCATCTATCCAGCGCCCTGGAATTTCTATCAGAGGGGGTAGGATTTTTGGCAGTAGTAGCCTTAATGCCCTTGGGTCTCTGTGAAATGGTCTCAGGATCTGCAGTAGGATTTTTGAAAAGGAACTTGTGAGAGTCAGGAACCCTGTAATATCTATCAGGTTTTCTGGGAGCAGGAAGTAAAGAGTCAGGGGCCAAGCTAGATTCCAGAAAGGTATCATCCACAATGTCCAGTACAGGAGGGATAGCTAAAGGCCTGTGCTAGGGCAGGAGTAAGAAATCCCTAAGCCTCTTTTTAGAATCAGAGTAATCCTGGCTTTCCCAATGAAAATTCTTCCTAAGAGTATGCAAGGTTTCACCAAAAGAGAAATCCTCTGGGGGGGTGGGGGGGGGGGGAGCAGAGGGAATAGAGTTCTCTGCATCAGAATCCTCATAGGTAGATAAGGGTAAATCCTGGTCATCAGAGGACACAGAAATTTCAGAATCCTGGTCAACAGTATCATAAGCAAATTCAGTCCTAGGTCTCTTAGAGGGGAAAGGTTGGCTTCCCCTGATTAAAGTAATAAGGTCTTCAGCCATTCTTATCATTTGTTTTTTAGGCATAGAGGCCTGACCATGTGGTCTGGGAGTCGGTTTTCTAGTCATGGTTCGAGATTTAGGCCTTGAAGAAGAAGATGGCATCAGTTTAATATGCAAGTCAGTAGGCCTGAATACACCCTCAGAAGCCGATGCCTGCACAGCGGCTCCAGACCCATCCAAGGCAGAGACATCTGCAGGTTCCACAGTTGAAGCATCTCGCGGCATACCGGACTCTGAATGGGTCCCAGTAGAGGCCTGCGAATCTGAAGTAGCGGGTATCAGGGGCTGCGAAAGCACCTCACTGAGTACCGGCAAACTGGCGACTGGCTTAGGAGAAGTGTCGTCGCAGCTTTGGACTTAGGCGGCCTGTCTCTGTCTTTATCTTTGCGTTTTTTCAGAATGTCAGTAGTCAGATGATAGAAAGCATATCTGGATAATTAAACTGAGCACTAAAATATTTAGAAGTGTAAATATACCAACGATGAATAGTTCATTGCTTAAATAAGGCACAAAACCGACAGCGAGGTACGTCGTGGTCAGAGCCTAGGGAAGGAATACAGTACGAATGGAAATCTTTATGAGGTATTTGCTTTCCACAAGAAATACAATTACTGACTTTTACTGACATCGGTTTAGAGCAAGAAAAAAGTTTTCCTAACGGGGTACTTAGCTTTAGTTGAAGACTTTGGTTCTGAAACTCAGAAACAAAAATTTCAGGAGTCAGCTGACCGGCACTTGCAAACTGCTTCTGCTTTGGGCACCGCACGGCAAGAAAGACTGGTGTAATGATGTCAGCTGCATGCTTTATACCCCTGACTACCTGACATCATGGAAGATGAGACAGCAACTGATGCAGGACCCAAGACTTTGATAATCAGGGCGACTGAGGGCTACTGCAAGCAGATAACCCAAATGTGATGACTTCAACAATGAAACACGTAGAACATCATAAAGGTTTATTTTAAGTTTGCATAATTTTCAATAATTCCAATATGGGGAATAGTACCAAAAACCTTGGCCAGGTTATTATAAGCAATGTGCACAAAGTGACCACCATCTACAGCCTCTATAACCTTTTCAAAGAAATTTACTAGTTTCCGGAGGCAGGCTTTGCCCCTCTCCAAAATCTCTGTGTGGGCTCTAGTTCAGTTAAGCTGCCTATATCTGCATAAAATAAGTTCTGCTAAGATATGCTCTACAGTTTGGCATATAAGGCTGGTGAGGCTGAATGGCCTACAATTACATGGGTCTATAAAGGAGTCACCCTTGTGTAAGGGTGTCACAGTGGTTGTTCTTCAAGTACCAGGCACAACAACCTGTAGACAGGCTGAGATTGAACAATTTAATGTGGGGCACATTTAGTGCATACCTGGGACTGATGAGAATGCAACCTGGTATGTAGTCTTGCCTCATGGAGATATTATTTTTAGTCTTTGAAAGGGATTCTAAGATTTGTTCCAAGATGATTTCAGGGCAAAGTAAATTTTCAGGAATAGTGAAGGCAACAATGCAGGCAGGTGCAGTAAAGTCAGCACTAAACATGTTTGTTAATATAAATGGCTATACCCTTGGAGTCAGAGTGTGTAATATTATTATTGTAGATGAGCTCAGTGCATTGTTGGACATTATTGCTCAATTTTCTGACATAGCTGAACAAATATTTTTAGTTCCTTGGGTAGCTGTGGCAACCTTAAGTTCGTATTCTGTTTTACATTTCCTAATATTACTCAAGTTCCTTGCTGGCATATTTCAATGTGATCTTACAGCAGGTTGACGGGAATTTATTGCAACTTTTCATTACTTTCATTTTTTTTGTTATATAATTTATTTACATGCGAGTTCCACCAGAGATGTTTATTTCTCAATTTTCCATTATATTTAGGGCAGATGGTTACTGAATTGTTTATGCAGCTATTTGGGTGGCAGTAAAAATTGAAGGTGTATGTGGCAGTACGCCCAGCTGGGTCTACTTGCAAGGGATTGCTGGGAATTTTGCATGCGTCTTCTACAAGCTAAAGTAGGTTTGAACTAGAAATGACCCTAAAGATGGTTGCATTGGTTGATAGGACATTACAACTAGAACTGACAAGATGACCAATTTGTGGTCAGATTTAACCAGGAATGAAGAGATGTGGGGGTGGGGTACAAATGGGGGCTAGGATGGTAAGGACAAGGTCAGGGATGTTAGAGCCTCTAGTGGGTATTTTTACAATTTGCTCCAGTGCACTGATATTAACAAAGTCAAGAAAAGCTAAGTATCACTCTTTTAGAGATGTAAGTATTCCAATCAATTTTGGGTAATTGAAGTCCCCTAGCAAAAAGTTATTTAGTTTGATATTTAATATGCTGATGATGCTAAGGTAATTTCTTTGATCTCTGGGAAACAATGATTGGGGATTTGTAGCTGGCAATGAAGTAACAGATTGGTTCAGGGTGATTTGGATCTCCAGCAGCTCAGAGTTAGGGTCCTGGGCAATTTGATATGAGACAATGGTGCTTCTAACAAATACAGACACACCGCCACAGTTAGCCAACAGTACGAGGGCATGATGGGCACTAATGCCTGGAACAGAGGGCATGTTGTCACTGCACCAAACCATGTCTTACTAACAAAAAAAATATGAATGTGTTTGAGTTTCAGGAGACTCTCAAGTCCTGACATCTTTTTTAGACTCCTAGCACTGAGTTGAGTTGAGTCCCACCATGATGTTGTTCAAATTTGAGTTTGAGTCTGTTATGTGGGAATGTCCAACAGGGGGAATCTGCTTAAGAATGGCATTACTGGGGCAGCAAAGGCTTTAGCCAGTATGTGGACGCCCTAGTATGCATGTCTGTCCCACATGCCATCATTGGCAAAACAAGTCTTATCCACCATCTCATCTCAGACTGGCATATAACGGACTCTCTTAGAATGACAACAATTATATAGCCAATTGTTATATCCAATTATCTTGGATACTGCAAAGACAATTACCATACTGGGACAATTACTGGAAATACCAGGTGCAAAAGCAGCAGCATGGAAAACAAAACCAAAAATAATTAGACCATGTATACAGCAGCTGTTAGGTTTCACTAATGGCTTATTACAGCTGTTCAGGCAGACAGATGGATGTGTACAAGCCACAAGTAATTGTTCCCTCTAGAGTCTGAAAGGCTGTAGACTAGACTGACTACAGACGAAAAGTAAGGAGAGACAAGGAATTTTATATCAACTGCACCAATGTGCCTTAATCATCTTAAGCAAGCCACCTGAAATATATATGAGATTTGATATTCAAAGACATTTTGTTGCTCATTATAATTCAACCAACTAGATGAGCCAGTGAGAATAAATAGCCAAGTCAAAGAAAGTTTTGACAGACAAAAGGTTTGAGAAGATAAAACTTAAAGGCAAATAGATTAGATCCAATAACCAAAAGGGGTGGGGATGTAGCTATACAAAGCAGATTTGCAATTAACACCAATAAATGTGCAACAACCTTCTATTAGTAGAGCAGAAATCCTTATTTCTGAACTCCAAATCAACACCTACAAATCAATCTATATAATATGCGCCTACCTCCCTCCTGGTAACAACATAATCACCCTTGAAAATATTCTTTCCTGGCTGTCAACTAACTACCCACAAGAAACCATTATCCTGGGTGACTTTAATATTGACTGGAATACCTGCATCTCAGACAACCAGACTACCCACATAAACCTTTATGATTTTTCTGAAACTATCACCTCCCCCACCAGGATCCATAAACCCAACAACAAAGAAACAACTCTAGATTGGATGCTAATAAACATTCAGCCCCTTTCTTATGATGCAGGAATCCTTCCTGATGATGTCAGTGACCACTCACTGACCTACATAATCAGAGAAAAGATTAATGCTCATAAACCAACCTTATATAAAACCATTCGGCCCAACAAAAACTCTAACCCAATTAACTTCCAAACTAAACTGAAAGCATGTGACTGGTCACCCCTAAAATGCCTCCAATTACACAAAGCTGTATCCTACTTTAATGCCAAATTCTTAGAAATCCTGGACCATCATGCCCCATCCCGCTCAATGAGAAATAGGATAAAAGCCGCTCCATGGCTAACAAAAGAGACAAGGCACAAAATTATACAAAGAAATAAAATCTGGGCCAAATGGCGAGCAACTAAAAACCCAGCTGATCATCTAACATTTAGACAGTTGAGAAATGCTACCAAAAAAAGTCTATACTACTAGATAAAAGAAACTTCTATCACAAAAACCAGCAAACCCATCAATATAAACCTCAAAAGTTCTGGACAGGCATTAACAGACTCTTCCACCCAGGACAGTCCAAAACTCCCACCCCAACAGGATCCACCTATGAAACTCCTAAGCATATTGCTAATGCCTTTAATACCTTCTTTACTGAAGCAGTCCAAACTCTCGCCAACTCACTACCTCCTGTTAGCACATGTCTATCATCCTCCTTGATGACTTTAACCCCCTCATTTAATTTACAAGTCCCAGCTTCCCTCATCTGCACTCTTCTTCATAAACTAAAACCTTGCACCCCCTCAGCTGACCATCTAGCAGCAGAATATCTACAGATAGCTGCAGCAGCAATATCCTTTCCTATTTCCATCCTTATAAATAGATGGGATTGTTCCTTCAGTAATGGTTCTATCTGGAAAGTCTCCCACATTATCCCACTGCACAAAGGGGGCAACTCAACTGAACTCTCAAACTACCGCCCATTAGCTTTACTCTCCCCTTTAGCTAAAATTATGGAAAAATGTATCCACCGCCAACTACTAGACCACCTACTGAAAAATAACTTACTAGCTAACTGCCAGCATGGCTTCAGGCCTCACCATAGTACCACCACAGCCCTCTTATCCTTTTCTGACTGTATTAACAATAACCAAAACAACAATACTTTATCCTCAGCACTCTTTATTGACCTATCAAAAGCCTTTGATATGGTCAGCCATCAACTTCTCTTGAATATACTTGGTTCTCTCTCATTAGATACACAGGCTTTACAATGGTTTAAATCCTACCTTGACAATAGGCAACAGGCTGTGCTCTGGGTAAATAATCTATCCTCTCACCTTCCTATTACCCTAGGAGTCCCACAAGGTTCTATCTTAGGCCCTCTCCTTTTCTCAATTTTCATAAATGATCTCAATCTGATCATTCTTCAGGCTACATGTATCCAATATGCTGATGACTCCACACTAATATGCTCAGCTACCTCTACATCTCAACTTCAGGCCATTACCCAAACAGTGCTTAACAGTGCAGAAAGGTGGTTCTTACAGCATAGCCTCCTCCTGAATCCTAAAAAAAAACAAAATTGACTTCACAGTTATATCCAATGATGGCATCATTATATCTCCTGACCCAACTACCAAGCTCTTAGGGGTTACAACAGACCATAATCTTAGCTTTGACATACATATTAACACAACAATAAAAACAGTAAACAGAAAATTAGGCTCCCTCTATAGGATTAAACCCTTCCTTACTCCAACAGCTAGAACAACTATTGCCCTCACCCATCTAATTCCCACCCTCCTCTATGCCTGCCCCATCTATACCAACCTATCGAAAAACACCTTTAACAAACTAGCTACCGCTTACAACAATATTGCCAGATTTGCTACTGGTTCCTCAATTAGAACTCACCACTGTCAAAACCTAAAGCAACTAGGATGGCTAGAACTTCATAATCAACTTCAGATTAAACAACTTATTATCGCCCATAAGATCCTCTATCTTCCTAAAAATTCTCCTATACTTACTAGCCTTCTTACCCCCTACAGTAATTTGACAACCCTTCGCTCAGCCAATAAAGTACTGGTATCCACAATCAAATCCAAAGATAAGGCCGGTGACTCTCTGTTTCCCAACACTGTTGGCAAATCCTGGAACCTCCTTCCCAATGAACTCTCATCTCTCTCCTCAGTGAAACTGTTCAAAAAACAATTCAGACAACACCTTTGTAACCACTGGTTATGCCCATGTAGTAACCCAGACTAATCTTACCACCACTTTCTCTGACGCCTACCTACATTACCATTTGCAGTTGGACTCCAACTCTCTCCATGCCTCAGACAGTAGACACACCTTTACTTTTTTAGCATTTATAACAGTTTCATTCACATAATCTTTTTCCAATTGTGTACTTGCTTAGCTAGCAGCAGTAACTGTTTATCACATAAAAACATCCAAACAAACTTTCTTTATACTTCCTACTACATGCTTCCCTTAAGTTACTATGCTACTACAGGATAAATGGTATAACTCTCTGCTAAATACTGCTCCTTGAGCTGTTACATTTATTTGTGTTTTTTTTTCTTCACCTCTCTTTCTTATTGTGTGCCACTTTAAAATTGTTTGTTGCTCTGTTTCTTATCTTCTACTACTTTAATAATAATATTTGTCTATATAACGTGTGAATTCTTCAGCTTAAAATAGTACTGTACCTTAAGTTGTAACAGATTTACTTATCTGTACCTGAAGTTGTAAGTTTTGCTTATGTGGAGCTTTTCTCCCAGGCCCTCTACTGAAAATGGACATATATCCAGTTAGACTAGCCCGGTCAACAAATGTAAAATAAAATAAATAAAATCAATAAATATCTACTCTTCCCTTACATCAAGCCAACAGAGATAAATGGATAAAGAATTCCATCTAGAAATGGTCTGTTTGGATAATGAAAGACCTTGTTTTTTACCCTTAAGGGAAATAAATAATTGATCATAGGATCATAGGTTCATAGGTAGGTACTAGGCTATTGGCCCTAGGGCCTATATAAGCCTAGCCAAAGGTACCCTGGCTTTCGCCACCCAAGAAAATTATTTTCCTGTGCCACTGTCGAGCAGAGCCACAGAAGTGACCCCCGGGGTGAATTTCCTATCTCCTATCCAATCATCAAGATTTTTCTTGAACAGTGCTAATGAGGAGCTTTGTTTGATATAGATAGGTAGTTTGTTCCAGAGTATGGGAAGTCTCTGGGACAGGAATCTATCCCTCCAGCATGTTCTGTTTATTGTGGTGACGAGGTTTAGGTCCCTACAGCGTGTAGCTCGTAGGGATTGGGATTTCTTTAAGTGGAGCACGTCTAAAAGCTCTGGGTTTGACATAGCTTTGTGTGTTAGGCAGAGATCGCCTCTGAGTAGGCGATATGCAAAGTACAGTTGTGTACACTTACCATAAATGTAGATGTTCGAGTGTCTTCACTATTGCAGTCATGACTGTAGGGTTCTCCCCTGCCAGCAGGCAGTCCTCGGTCGGCCAGAATCCCAATGTCTGGGTCCGGCTTCGGCTGTTCACCATGCTTCCTGACGTCAGAGCACCAGGAGTACAAAGCCGACAGCCGACGCCATGTTCTCCAGTTTTTCTTGCCTCAGATGTCAGGAGTTCCAAAATGAGTAAGGTCCCATAACCTTTGCAAATACACCTCAAAAGAATGGTGAGAAAGGAAACCATACAAAGGTAAAAATAAGAGGGGACAGGAGGGAGGGAAACCCAGACTGCAACAGTGAAGACACTCGAACATCTACATTTATGGTAAGTGTACACAACTGTACTATGTTCATCATGTTTCACTGTTGCAGTCATGACTGTAGGGTAGAATCCCAAAGCAGAGTGAAAGGGAGGTGGTCATAAAGTAGAAGGGGCGGCTAAAAGGCCCTGCAAGACTGCAGAAGCAACGCCTGCCCTAGACTTAGAGTAGAGAGGTAGAGTGTAGTGCTTTGAAAAAGTATGCACTGAACTCCAAGTTGCAGCCACCAAAATGTCTTTGGTAGGAACTCCTCTGAGGAAGGCAGCTGAAGTGGCAGCAGCTCTGGTGGAATGAGTCCGTATACTCCCTGGGATTTGCTTTCCATGGTGTGAATAACAAAATCTAATACCATGAGCAATCCATTTAGAAATGGTCTGTTTTGAAATGGCTTTACCTTGAGAACTTGAAGCATAAGAAACAAACAATTGCTCTGATTTTCTGATGTCCTTGGTTCTGTCCAGGTAAAAACGTAGTTGTCTGTGTACATCCAAGGAATGTAAGATCCTTTCCCATTTATTTTGAGGAGTGGGGAAAAAGGTTGGCAAGTGAATAGTTTGATTTAAAGCCACTTTGGAAACCACCTTAGGCATGAATGTAGGATTAGTCCTTAAAGAAACCCTGTCTTGATGAAAAATAATATAAGGTTCCACAGCCATAAGAGCTTGCAACTCTGAAACTCTCCTGGCAGAGGTCAGAGCTAACAGGATGGCTGTTTTCCAAGATAAAAACTTGATGTCAGAAGAGGCAGCAGGCTCAAAAGGAGGTAAGGTGAGTTTTTCCAAAACATAGTTAAGATCCCAAGCAGGAATGGGAGGAGATCTAGGAGGCCTTAAGTTCTTAGCTCCTCTGAGAAACTGTCTCATTTGCTGGTGGGAAAATATTGGGGGGTCTGTATTATAATGAGCGGAAATAGCAGAGGCATGAATCTTAATGGAAGAGAAAGAGAGACCCTTATGTAAGAGATCTGTCAGATAAAGTAAAATCAAAGGAATGTTAGGAAGAAGATGATCAGAATCCTGAGCCTGCATCCAGGAACAAAATCTTTTCCATTTTCCTGCATAAGATTTTCTAGTGCTAGGACGTCTGGCTTCTAAAATGACATCCATATCCTGCTTGGGTAGGAGAGAATGAATCAAAGACCCTGGATTAACCAGGCCACCAGGCTGAGAGTTCTGACATGGGAGTGAAGAACCTGACCCTGATGTTGGGACAGAAGGTTCGGAGTCTGTGGTAAAACCCAAGGGGGCTCCCGACATAGGTTTTTCAGAGTTGGGTACCAAAACTGTCGAGGCCAATTTGGGGCCAGCAAGATTATCATCTTGGGCTTGTCCTGTTTTATCTTTAATAATACCCATGGAAGAAGAGGAAGAGGAAGAGGCGGAAAGGCATATCCCGAGAGGTTTCTCCAACTGAATGATAGGGCATCCACTTTCCAAGCTTGTTTGTGGAAAGTCCTGGTGCAAAAATTCTGTAGTTGATGATTGAGATGGGATGCAAAGAGGTCTATGTGAGGACATCCCCAGACTGCTGTTATCATCCTGAATATTTCGGTGTCCAGCATCCACTCGTGTGGATCTGAAAGGTTTCTGCTCAAGACTGTCTGCCAGGAAGTTTTGCTTTCTGGGTAGAAACTGAGTTTGAAGGTCCAGATTGCAAGCTAGAGCTGTGTTCCATAGATTCATGGCTAGTCTGCAAAGGGGGTAGGAATGAGATCCCCCTTGCTTGTTTATGTACCACATAACTGTGGTGCTGTCTGTTCGTATCAGTAGTTGTCCTGGTTGTAGAAGATTCCTGAAGGCCCACAGAGCTTTCTGAACGGCTAACATTTCCTTTAAATTGATATGTAGGTGCTCCTGATCCTTTGTCCAAAGGCCCTGCATACAGTTGCCCTGAAAATGGGCTCCCCATGCATAATCTGAGGCATCCGTGGTTAGTATCCGAGTGGCAGGAGGCAGACAGAAGGGTTTTCCTTTGTTTAGAGTACATGCCTTGGACCACCAAAGGAATTCCTTTTGAAGACAAGGCAGGACGGAGATCAGTATGTCTAAACTGTGGCAATGCTGAGACCATACACTTTTTAGGTACCACTGTATCTTCCTCATATGTAGTCTTGCATATGGTACGAGAAGGATGCAGGAGGCCATGTAACCCAAAGCCTGCAGGAATTTCCATGCAGAAAGCCGAGTTAAAGTTGCCAAGGTTTTGAAAGTTGAAGCCAGCTGTAATTGTTTTTCGTATGTTAGAAATGCCATCTGGGTTGTTGTGTTTAGAAGAGCACCCAGAAAAGTTATCTGTTGCGAGGGAGTCAAATTTGACTTTTTTATGTTGACAGTGAATCCCAGGAACTTGAGAAGTTTCTGAACAAATTCTAGATGCTGGAGTAAGACATCCTTTCTGTCTGCCTGAATAAGACAATCGTCCAGATAAGGGTAAATTTGAATTCCCTTGAGTCTGCAATAAGCTGCTACTGGAGCCAGGCACTTGGTGAAGACCCTGGGCGCAGTAGACAATCCAAAGGGCAGCGCAGAGAATTGATAATGCCTCGATCCGGCCTTGAACCTGAGGTATTTTCTGCACTCCTGCCTGATGGGAATGTGTAAATATGCCTCTTTTAAATCCAAAGTCACCATCCATGCATTTTTGGTCAGCATTGGAAGTAGCTGCTGTAGAGTAAGCATCTTGAATTTTGGTATTTCTAGAAAAGTGTTCAAGACTGACAGATCCAGAATGGGTCTCCATGAATTTTGCTTCCTGGGGACTAGAAAGAGCCTTGAGTAAAAACCTTGTCCCATCTCTGAAAGCGGAACTAGTTGTATGGCTTTCATAGCCAAAACAGCTTCCACCTGGTTTAAGGCCTCTGTCCACTGATGTTTTGGAAGATCTGGTCATCCGCTTGGCCTTGGTAGGGTATGAAAATGGAATTTGTAACCTCTTAAAACCACATCCAGAACCCACTTGTCTTGGGTTATATGAGTCCAATTTTGGTGAAAAAGTGAAAGTTTTCCTCTGCGAGGGGCTTCCAGGCAAGAAGTTCCTGCAGCCCAACAGAGGGAGTCATTGAGTCTGTTTCCTCTGGGTTTGCGACCTGTCCTCTCCCCCTCTAGGGGTGGAAGCAGTTCACTGTCTTGGTCTATAAGAGGCTTGTGCTTGAGGCCTTCCTCGGGAGCGTCTGTATCTACCCCTCTGAGGCCTGTCTGTATTGGGAAAGGACCAATTTTTAGTAGGCCAATTACTGCTAAATCTGGGAGGCTGTATTTGTAAGAAATCTTTAACAGTTTGCATGGATTTCGCCTTGTCACCTCTTCAGCTTTAGATCCAAACAAAACATTATGCTGAACAGTAGCATTCGATAATTTAGCTTTTACTTGATCAGGCAAATTTTGTTCCTTTAACCATGCATGCCTTCTAATGACTGTGCCAGAGGCAGCAGCCCTACAAGAAGCCTCTAAGGCATCAAATCCATAGTGTAAACCATGCTTCCCAACTTGTTCAGTGGCATGCATTAAGTCATGTAATTCCTTATCATCTGCACAGGTGGAAATAGAAGTAAGCTTTTGTTTTAAAACAGACAGGAGAAATTGCTGGTATTTCAGCATATGAAACTGACAGTTTAAAGCCCTAATGGATAAAGTAGCAGAAGTGTACACTTTTTTGCCCCATCTTTCTAAAGATCTGGAATCTTTCTTGGTGGGAATGGGGTTTTTAGCAGAAGCGGCCTTAACTCCCTTAGGACCCTGAGAAATGGTTTCAGGGTCAGCAGTAGGGTTCTTGTATAAAAACTGGTGGGAATCAGGAACCCTGTAATATCTGTCAGGCTTAACAGGAGCAGGAGGGAAAGAGTCATGGGTTAAGTTAGCCTCCGAAAAAGCATCATCCACAATATCCAAAATAGGAGGAATAGCCAGGGGTCTATGTTGGGGAAGAAGAAGAAAATCCCTTAGTCTTTTCTTAGATTCCGAATACTCCTGTCCATCCCAGTGGAAATGTTCCCTCATTTCATGCAAAGTTTCCCCAAAAGAGAAATCCTCAGGGGGAGAAACTGAAGGAATGGATTCCTCAGCATCAGAATCCTCATAAGGAGGGAAAGAATATTCCTGGTCAGAAGAAGAAACAGAAGCCTGATCAGAGGAGTCATAATAAACTTCCTGCCTTGGCCTTTTATCTGGAGGGGGATGAGAACCCTAATCATAATAAGTAAATCCTCCGCCATCTTAAGTAACTGTTTCTGTGACTTGGGAGCCGGATCAGAAGAGGCCTGTGTTGCAGTCTTTGATTTGGAAGGAGTCTTTGCCTTTGTCTTTGGCTTTGCCTTTATCAGAAGCCGAGTAGGCCTGAAAACCCCTTCGGAAGCCGGTACCTGCACAGCAGCTCCAGACCCATCCGAAGGGGCATTGTCCGAAGGTCCTGCAACTGAAATATTCAAAGGCCTAGATGGCTCCTCGTGGGAGTCCATTTCGGCCATTGGTTCCAAAATGGCCGACGACAGGGGCTGCAAAAGCGCCTCACTGACGACGGCCGAACCTGAAGCTGGCTCTGCTTGTGCAATATCGTCAGATTTGGACCTCGGAGGCCTGTCTTTGTCCTTGCGTCGTTTGTGAACTCCGGTAGCTGGAACCGTATCCGACGACATTTTGTAATTAAAACACCTACCGAAGTAATGAAATGCAAAATCGTACCTTCGTTTAATACTACATTGATTGAATCTAGCACAAAACCGACAACTAGCTACGTCGTGGTCAGGGCCTAGGCAAGGAATACAGTAAGAATGAAAATCCTTATGAGGTATTTGCTTCCCACATGAAATACAATTATTAACTTTTTCTGACATTGGACTGGAGCAAGAAAAAAGTTTCCCCAAAGGGGTACTTAGCTTGAGTAGGAGAATAAAATCTTCGGACTGAAGTTTTGTTCAAAAAAGATTGTCAGGAGTCAGCCGACCGGCACTTGCGAACTGCTATCACCGCACGGCAAGAAAGACTGGAGAACATGGCATCAGCTTTGTACTCCTGGCACTCTGACGTCAGGAAGCATGGTTGAACAGCCGATGCCGGACCCAGACTTTGGGATTCTGGCCGACCGAGGACTGCCTGCCGGCAGGGGAGAACCCTACAGTCATGACTGCAACAGTGAAACACGATGAACATCGGAGTAAAGCTGCAGTTTTTTGAGACAGTCTGCATAGGGCATCTCTTTGAGGCCGGTAATCATCTTTGTGAGGTATTTCTGTGGCCTTTCCAGTTGTTGTAGATGTCTTGTGAGGTACATACCAAAAGGGGCATTGTACTCTATAATGGGTCTAATGAGTGTCGAGTAGAGGGGAACAATGACCTCTTTTTTCCTGGATGAGAAACCTTTTGTGATGAGGTGTGCCACATAGAAGGATTTTCTGACTATTGTGGCAATGTGATTATCAAAGGAGATTCTACTGTCCACCTGTGTCCCAAGGTCTCTTATCACACTTTCGGTGTTAAGTAGACTACCACCTATGTGGTAGTTCATGGGTACTGAGTTTTTACCAAAAGGAATGACAATGCACTTTTTGGCATTGAGCTTGAGGCCATGGCTTTGACACCAGGCATCTGTCTCAGCAAGGCCCTTTTGTAGGATGTCCACATCTTTTGGAGTTTTGATTATGGCTCCTAGTTTGCAGTCATCTGCGAACTTCGTTAGCCAAAGACCTTCTGTGTTGGCCTGTACTTCAGAGAAGTAGATACCAAACAAGAGAGGACCCAGGACTGAACCCTGTGGTACTCCACTTGTCACTGGTCTGAAGCTGGATTTGGAGTCTGCTACTTTCACAGTGTGGGTTCTGTCAGTGAGCCAGTTGGCAACCCATCTTATGACATAGGGATTTACACCTAGTTTAGTGGGTTTATCTATAATTCCAGAGTGGGGGATGGTGTCAAAAGCCTTGGCGAGATCTAGATAGGCTGTGTAAACCACCTTACCCTCATCTACGGCTTTGGTGACTGCTTCAAAGAAGTCTATCAGGTTTAGGAGACATGATCTGCCTTTTACAAACCCGAACTGGGTGGGGTCCTGCGTTTGGAGATTACCAATGTCATTGTTTATAAGTTCCATGATGATACGCTCCATAGCCTTGCAGACCAGACTCGTTAGGCTAATGGGGCGGTAGTTTCCGGGGTCTGTGGTGGCTCCCCCTTTGTGGAGTGGGATAACTGTCGCTGTGCGCCATTCAGTGGGCACATAGCCTGAGGTGAGGCTATGATTGAACATGGTACTTAGGTGGGGTGCCAGTTCATTCTGTAGTTCATGTAGAACACAGCCTGGGATGTCATCAGGTCCCATGGATGCTGTGTTCTTGGCTTTGGATAGTGTGTTTTTTACCTGTGCAGTCGTGATTACAGGAACTTTGCATTCTTCTGGTATAGAGATGGGCCCTTTAGGGGATGACAGAGGGGTAAAGTTAGCACTGAACCTATCTGCCAGGATGTTGGCAATATCCGTTGGTTCTGTATATTTAGTGCCATTGTGCTGTAACTCACAGCAGATCTGAGTGTTGCCATTGAGATTCTTGACATAGCTATAGAATGCTTTGTGGTTGTCTTTAGAGTCAGTGGCGATTTTGTTTTCATAACTAGCTTTGGAGGATTTTATGAGGGATCTCAGCTTCTTACTGAAGCTGACCAGGGAGTTTCTCCAATCATGGGATTTTACTCTTTTTTGCAACAGTTTCGTTCTTCTGTTGTAGAGTTTGTTTATGGCAGGGGACCACCAGATTGGCTTCCTTTTTTTGGAGGATAGCATCTTGGTTCTGTTAGGGATTGCACGATCCATGCACTCATGTAAGTGCTTATAAAGTGCATTTGTGTAGGATTCAGCAGTCATACCTCTATTGTCCGTCAGCATGGGTGTCGTGAAGTTTACCACTTCTGTCTTAAGAAGCGTGAAGTTGGCTTTGGAGAAATTTTTTACTGTGGTTTCCCTAATGGGGGGTGGGGGAGGGATGTGGATGTCTAGGGTGATTAGCTTATGGTTGGATCTGACCAACGAGGAATTGATCTCTGGTGTGGAGCACAGGTTGCCCATGTTGGTAATAACCAGGTCTAGGATATTGCTGCCCCTGGTGGGGGTGTGGATAAGTTGATCCATGGCATTGGAATTTATGAATTCCAGAAAACGTTGAGCACAAGAGTTGGTACACGAGTAGTTTTCCCAGTTAATGGTAGGGTAGTTGAAATCGCCCATTATTAGGGTGTTAGGTTGTACCCTAATATTTTCCAGTGTATTAAGAAATGGGCTGGGAATCCTGGAGCATGGTGGGTAATCTGTAGCAAGCTACAATTTGGATTGCGGTCTTGCCCAGAGTTAGTTGCACTTGGATAATCTCGGATGCATTATGCTGAGCAACTAGCCTGGAGGTGTGGATATCCTTAATGAATATGGACATGCCTCCGCCTTTAGTGTTTCGGTCCAGGTTAGGTGGCCGAAAGGTGTGGTATGAATTATAGCCTGGTAATGCAGGGGTACTCTCTGGGGCCTTGAACCAGGTCTCTGTCACTGCACAGATGTTGATGTTCTCCATTTTAAGGAGTGCCTCGAGAGAGTGCATTTTGAGGTTTAGACTTCTAGCATTGAGTAGCAATACCCTCAGATTCTTCTTGCCTGTACCTGTTAGGGTGGTGAATTTGTCATTTGAACCTTGCCTAAAAAAGGCACTAAAGGGGTGGCTAGAGCCTTAGCCAGTATCCGGAATCCCAGGGGCGACAGGTGCATGCCATCTCTGGCAAAGCATCGTGGCTTGTCAATCATGTCATCCCAGGCAGACAGATACTGGATCCCCTTAGAACGACACCAGAAGCTTAGCCAATTGTTGAAGTCAATCATTTTGTCCTTGTACTGTGGTATCATTCTGGGTGATGGCAGGATGTTACTCAGGACTAGGGTCATACCTGCCTGAGCTACAAGATCGGACAGCTCCTCCATGTCCCTTTTCATGTAGTCCAAGGAGGTACATCTCAGGTCATTCACACCAACATGGACAATGACACAGTCATATTTGTACTTGTTGTGGAGTGACCTGAGTGCATGCGTTATGTGGTGGATCCTGGCACCAGACAGGCAGCTGACAGTAACTTTCTCCTTGTTTAGCCTGGTGAGTGGAACAACAGTGTGCCTGACTATAGAGTCACCTATGTTGGGTACGTTGTTATGCCTTATGGGCTGTGGTTGAGTGGCACACTGAGTTTGTGGGCTATGTGTCATTTGGGTTGTGTTGGGGGGTGGAGGTTGCTTGTGTTTCTACTTTGGACGTCCCTGTTGCTTGGGCAGGTTTTTACTGAGAGCCTCCGCGAATGTAGGTGTGTGTTTTGTGTTTCTATGTGTGTGTTTTGGTGGTGTAGGTTTTGAGAGACTATGTGCTGAGTGTGGTGTGGTGCAAGTGTTTACCTTCTCCTCTTGACTGTCTAGTCCAGTCTTGAGTGAAGAGAGCTTTGCTTCCAGTTTGGCTATATAAGTGCATCTCTCACAGGTTGTAGTGTTGGGTGGTAGGAGGAGAGGGCTGTCTGTGTACATGAGGCAATTACTGCATTGCCCCAAGATGCCCAGATTCATCAGGTAGACAGGAGAAAACACCGGGGGCTGACCCTTAGACATGCCTGGATAGGTGCTTATTTGTTCAGTACTAGAAACTGTTTTCCTCTAGACAGTGAGGAAAGTTGAGTGCTGTAGTAATTTGTAGCTTATTTAGTGTTTACAATAGGTTCTGAACAAGTGCTGAAACAAAAAACTGGCTAGTTCTAAGAAACAAAATTAAGCTAGAAGGCTTCCCTCCAACACAGAAAGGCTTGGGCCCTAGAAGCCTACAAATCGTCCTGGACACAGCAAATCTATATCCAGGCTAGACTACCAGATTTTCTAATCTACTTGGCCTTGTCTAACTAAAATCTCAATTGCTTGTGTATGTGTATTAAATTAAGAATTCTTTTTCTCTTATTTTGAGGGTTAGGAAAAATGGAGGAAGGTGAATATGGACTTATTCAGAGATATTTCAGTAAAGATCTTAGACATAAATGTAGGATTAGTTCTAATCTGTACTTATGGAAAATCAGAATAGGTGAAATAGCCACTGAGGTTTGTAATTTAGAGACTTTTCTGGCCAACATTAAGGATACTAGAAGAACTATTTTCTTTATGCAAAACATTAAGGATGTACAGGAAGCAGGTGGTTCAGTTTCTCATGAACAAAGTTAAAGTCACAAGGAGGAGAAATGTATTTCTTGGTGGGCCTAATGTGGAGGGCACCTTTTAAGAACTGTTTGACCTTAAATTGTGAAGAAAGAGTTGGAGCTAAAAGTAGCCAAGCTGAAATGGCTGTCAAATGTACCTTAACAGAGGTACATGTTGAAGCAGAATTCAGATGCTCAGACAGACATTTGAGAACAAACGCTATCCTTGCCTGATAAGCATCCTAACCTTGTTTTTGCCACCAAACAGAAAAGCTTTTCCCATTTTTGAAAAATATGATTTTGTAGTTGCAAATTTTCTAGCCTTCATTTCCTGTAGCAATCCTCTGAATAAAGGTGGCTAAACGTAATTAAAAGGTTATTATCCATAGTCTGTGAGGCTTCAGGTTTGGATGAATTAGAGCCCTTCTGCTATGTAAGCAAGTCTACTCTGTGGGTTAATATGGAGTGATTGTCCCTGGCTAAGTGAAAAAGAAAGGAGAAACAATGTTGTCTGGGCCAAAAAGGAGGTCACCAGGAGAATTTTGGACTTGTCCTTATGAATCTTCAGGAAGATCTTTTGGATGAGAAGTCGGGGGGTGGCATATAGACATGTCCATTTCCATGGGAAGGAGAAGACATCCATTGTCCAAACTTCTTTTCAGGGAGAATCCTGGAAGAAAACATTTTGAGTTGATGGTTCAGATTGGCGGCAAATGGATCTAACTCTGGAGGTCTCCACTGGTGGACAATATTTAAGAAGACCTCTCTGTTCAACATGAAAGTCTGCTTATGATTTGCTCTGATAATCTAACAAGCTGTTCTATTCTGATGGAATGTATACTGCCTGGAAGAAAAGACTGTGATGAATAGCAATGTCCCAAGACATCACTGTAGGTCTGCAAAAGTAGTTAACTTTTGTGCCCCCTTGTTTGTTGATGGCTACAAGACAGTGGTATTGTCCACTAGAACCTGAAGTGTTCTTGGGGACCAAAGGTAGTGGACAGACTTGAAAACAATGATCAATGCTTTCATTTAATTTATGTTTATATGCCCTCTTCTCTCCTTGTTTTGTCTAAAGTCCCTGTACCTTGAAACCTTTTGAATAAGTCCCAGAGGCCCTGTCTGATGCACATCTGAAGACATTCTCTAGAAAAGGAGGAATTAGAAAATTTGTCCTTATCTCAGTAATCCACCAAATCCAGTTCTTTCTTCACAAAGGGCAACAGAGGAATCAGGAAAGACCAAGTATGACACTGATGTGTCCAGACAGATTTAGTTACCACTGAACATTCTTCATGTATGGTCTGGAAAATTGAATCATCTGTAGCCTACGCCTCTTAGAATTGTGCTTTCTGAGGCCAAAGAAAGGTCAGTCTGGCATAGAAAGTAATCTGTTAAGAAATGAATCTTGTCTAAAGAAAGAGAAGCCATCATGAGGGATGTGTTGAGACAGCAACCTTGGAACACCAGAGAACGAGAGGGAAGAATATTGGACATGTTCAAATTCAGAGTGAAATCAAGATTCTGAAAGAGACAGTGAATTGTAAGTCTTGAAGAATTTTGTGAAGGAAAGCAGCTTGAATGATAGTCATCCAGATATGGGAATATATGGTTAACTTGGTGCCTACAGACAATTATAATGGGATATACACTTTCTGAATACCACCAGAGCAGTGGAAATCCCAAAAGGTAAGGCAGTAAACTGAAAATGTAATCTCAAGTCACAGAATCTTAATCATTTTCTATGTAGAAGATGAATGGAAATGTGCACATTTAATGTATGGTTTGTCTGAATCTGTTGAAAAACTGCAGTCAGAAGTAGGATTTTTATAAAGTACCTTATGACGGTCAGAAATTTTATAATACCTTTCAAGCTTTTTGGTATAAGTAATTAAGATTCTGGAGCTATGAAAGACAAGAGAAAGGTGTCTTCCAAGTCTTATAATAAAAGGAGGGACAGCAGAAGTCTTGGGAACTTCCATATGTAAAAAAACTACAGTACCTCTTTTCAGATTTAGAGAGCCATTTTCCCCTCCCAGTTACAATTTTGCATCATATTGTGTACTGTGTTCCCAAATGAGAGTTTTTTTAGGAAAAGTTAGATGATTAAGCTATCATTTGGTTCAGACTCATATCCCAGAGATGAGAAAGTACAGTTTTGTACCTACCATAAATGTAGATGTTCGAGTGCTAATACAGCTGCAGTCATAACAGATGGGTTCTCCTGCCATCAGGCGGGTCCTCGGTCGGCCGAATTCCAAAGTCTAAGTCCGGCGTCGGTTGTCGCCGCTTCTTCCCTGACGTCAGTGCGACAGGGGTATAAAAGAACCAGCCAACGCCATTTTCTTCAGTTTTTCTTGCCCCAGATGTCAGGTGCCCCCAGAAGGAAGGCAATACATAAATTTATATAATAAAGCAAATCAATATAATCAAAATACAGTAGTTGCAAGCAAATACACCATAAAAGAATACCCCAATCAGGATGTATGTGGAGGTGTTTGCCAATAGGCCTGTCCCAAGAGGGGAAGGAGGGAGGGAAACCTGGACTGCAGCTGTATTAGCACTCGAACATCTACATTTATGGTAGGTACAAAACTGTACTATGTTCATCGTGCATACAGCTGCAGTCATAACAGATGGGTAGAATCCCAAAGCTAAGAAAGGGGTGGTAGGCACTAGGTGGAACTAGGAGGAGCCAAGATGCCCTGCAAGACTGCAGTGGCAAAGCCTGCTCTAGTTTTGGAGTATAATGGTAGGTGGTAGTGCTTAGAGAAGGTATGCACAGAACTCCAAGTGGCTGCTTCCAAAATATCTTTGGTAGGAACACCTCTGAGGAAAGCTGCGGAGGTAGCGGTGGCCCTTGTGGAGTGAGATCTGATGCCTGTAGGTACAGTTTTGCCATGAAAAGAATAGCAAAAGCGTATGCAGTGGGCTATCCATTTTGAGATTGTCTGTTTGGAAATTGGCTTTCCTTGAGCTCCTACAGCATAGGACACAAAGAGCTGTTCTGATTTTCTGAAAGGCTTTGTTCTGTCCAAATAATAACGCAGTTGTCTGTGGATGTCCAAGGAAAGTAGTAATCTTTCCCCTTTGTTTTGAGGGTTAGGATAAAAGGTAGGTAAGTGTATGGCCTGATTCAAAGCTACCCTGGATACCACTTTAGGCATAAAGGACGGGTTGGTTCGTAAGGAAACTCTGTCCTGATGGAAGATGATAAAAGGCTGCACAGCCATGAGAGCTTGTAGTTCTGAAACTCTACGAGCTGAGGTAATAGCCAGAAGGAAAGCTGTTTTCCAGGATAAATACTGCAAATCTGATGAGGTAGCTGGCTCAAAGGGAGGCAAGGTCAGTTTTTCCAGAATGAAGTTGAGATCCCAAGCAGGTATTGGTCGTTTCCTTGGGGGTCTTAGATTCTTAGCCCCTCTGAGGAACTGTCTTAAGAGAGGGTGAGAAAATAAGGGTGGATCAGTGTTGTATTCTGCAGAAATGGCTGAGGCATGGATTTTGATGGAGGAGAATGAAAGTCCACTGCTTAGCAGCTCAGCTAGGTACTGTAGTATTTGAGGCAAATTCAGTTTTCCAGGATCCTGACCCGTTTTCTCATTCCAGACACAAAACCGTTTCCATTTTGCGGAGTAAGCTTTTCTAGTTGATGGCCTTCTAGCCTCCAAAATAACATCCTGCACCTCCTTGGAGAGTAGGGTCTGTTGTGATGCTAAGGAATCTTCCATGCGGCTAGATTGAGAGTTTTTAGCTGGCTGTGAAGAGTTTTGAAGCTGTGCTGAGTCAGGAGAATAGGTATTAGAGGCAGGGGCCATGGTGGGGAATGCGTCAGGCTCCTCAGGAGTGGGTACCAGTGTTGTCTTGGCCAGTCTGGAGCAATGAGAATCATCTTTGGTCTGTCTGCTCTGGTTTTCAATAGAACTTTGGGCAGCAGAGGAAGAGGTGGGAAGGCATAAACTGTCATTGCTGTCCAACTGAAAGAGAGAGCGTCCACTCTCCAGGCCTTTGGATGGAAAATCCTTGAGCAGAATTTTGTCAATTGGTGATTTTTGTGGGAGGCAAAGAGATCTATGTCTGGCCTTCCCCATGCTTGGATTATTTCTGTAAAAATTTTTGGATGCAACCTCCATTGGTGTGGATCTGTCATATTCCTGCTTAGATTGTCTGCCAGCATGTTTTCCTTGCCTGGCAAGTACTGTGCTTGAAGTTCGATTTGTAATTCCAGGGCCATGTTCCAAAGTGACATGGCCAGCCTGCACAGGTGGTATGAATGGGTTCCTCCCTTTTTGTTTATGTACCACATTACTGTGGTGTTGTCTGTCCTTATCAATAGTTGACCTGGATGCAGAAGGTTTTTGAAAGCTGTAATAGCATTTGTTACTGCTAGCATTTCCTTTTGATTGATGTGAAGGTGCTTTTCTTTTTGGGACCATTTGCCCTGAATGCACCGATCTGCCATGTGCGCCCCCCAGGCGTAGTCCAAGGCGTCTGTTGTGATGACTTGATTTCTTTGAGGCTTGCTGAATAGGAGACCTGTATTTGTTTGGCATGCTTGAGCCCACCACAGAAATTCCTTTTGTAGACATGGAATTAGTGGTAATATTGTTTCCAAACTGTGGCTGTGTTGAGACCATAGATTTTTCAGGTACCATTGAAGTTTCCTCATATGCAGCTTTGCACATGGGATTAGTAAGATGCAAGATGCCATGAATCCCAGAGCCTGCAGGATATCCTTGCAGTCAGCCTGGTGTAATTTGCTAGTTCTTTGAAGTATTGAGTTAGTTGCCCCTGCTTCTCTGGCATGAGGTAGGCCATCTGGGTGTTTGTGTCCAAGTTGGCACCCAGGAAAATTATTTTCTGAGAGGGTATTAGTCTTGATTTCTTTATGTTGACTGTGTATCCCAGAGAATTCAACAACCTTATCACAAAAGCCAGATGTTTCAGAAGAATGTCCTTGCTTTCCGTTTGGATCAGGCAGTCGTCCAAATATGGGTATATCTGTATCCCTTGAAGTCTGCAGTAGGCAATTACTGATGCCAGGCATTTCATGAATACCCTGGGCGCAGTAGATAAGCCAAAGGGCAATGCAGAGAATTGATAATGGGTTGAACCTGCAAGAAATCTGAGGTATCTTCTGCAATTTTGTCTGATTGGGACATACAGGTATGCCTCCTTGAGGTCCAATGTTACCAGCCAAGACTCCTTGCCTAGCATGGGAAGAAGCTGCTGTAATATGAGCATCTTGAATTTTGGTACGATTAAAAAAGTGTTTAGGATGGATAGGTCCAATAAAGTCTCCAATCTTTTCCCTTCCTTGGTACCAGGAATAGTCTGGAATAAAAACCTTGACCTTGTTCGTGCATAGGTACCTCTTGAATAGCTTTCATGTCTATAAGATCTGTAATTTGTTTTTGTGCCTCTGCCCTTTGATTGTGTGGCAGATTTGGCATGCCTCTCATTTTTGGAAGGGTGTGAAAATGGAATCTGTAGCCTCTGTTTATAATGTCCAGGATCCATTTGTCCTTTGTGACAATATGCCAATTTTTTGAAAATAATGCCAGTTTTCCTCCTAAGGGTGCTGCCATTTGAATCCTGCTTGGCATGCAAAGGGGAAAGTCATTGGGCTTGCTTTCTGAATGATTGCGAGGTATACTCACCACCTCTTTGTGTAGGAGCTTGCCATTGTCTGCCTCTAAACGATCCTTGGGATTGTCCTCTGCCCCTCTGGCGCCTGTATCTACCTCTCTGGGGTCTGTCCGTGGCTGGAAAGGACCAATTTTTGGAAGGCCAATTTCTACTGAAACGTGGGGGTTGTACCTGTAGAAAATCTTTCACAGTTTGCATTGATTTAGCCTTTTCCTCCATTTTCCTTAATACCTCCTCAGCATTAGCACCAAATAATACATCCTTTTGTAGAGGGGCATCTAGTAGTTTAGCTTTGACATGATCAGGCAAGGTTTGTTCCTTAAGCCAGGCATGTCTACGTATGACTGATCCTGTAACAGCAGCTCTACATGAGGCCTCTAGAGCATCAAAACCACATTGCAAGGTATGCTTACCCACTTGTTCTGCACTATGCATCAAATCCTGCAACTCCTTCAAGTCTGGTTGTTCAGGTTGTGACATTTTACTTTTCAATTGTGATAACAAAAACTGTTGGTATTTTAGCATATGAAACTGACAGTTTAAGGCCCTCATGGATAAGGTAGTCGAGGTATATACCTTTTTTCCCCCACCTTTTTAAGGATCTGGAGTCTCTCTCTCGGAAGGTAATGGATTTTTAGCAATGGAGGCCTTAACTCCCTTGGGGCCCTGTGAAATGGTTTCTGGGTCAGCAGCATGGCTTTTGTATAGAAATTGGTCTTTGAATCTGAATAATCTTGGCCTTCCCAGTGGAAGTGTTCCCTTAAGGTATGCAAAGTTTCCCCAAATGAATAATCTTCTGGAGGTGAGACAGAAGGGATAGACTCCTCCGCATCAGAGTCTTCAAAAGGAGAGTAAGAATGTTCCTGATCATCAGAGTGTCCTGAAATAATGGAGCCCTGATCAGAGGAGGGGGAATCTTCCTCCACTCTGGGCCTTTTGTCCGGAGGGGGTTGAGAACCTCTGATAAGAGTAATTAAATCTTCAGCCATTTTAAGCATCTGTTTCTTAGGCATGGGGCCTGGAGATGGGCCCTGTGCAGTAGGTCTCTTAGAATGCAAGGTTGCTTTAGACTTTGTGAAAGCCTTGATGGAGAAAGAAGAGGAAGGTCTGAAAACACCTTGAGTGGAGGTGGACCTGTCCACATTCTGAGTTTCAACGCCAAGAGTGGCTTCGGTATCTGTAGTCGGGGTGTGGGCCGAGGAGCCTGCGACCTCGGGCACAGGAGACACCGTCAAAGAAGTGTCGTCGGTAGTCAGGGGCTGCGTAGGCGCCTCGCTGAGAACCGGACCATGTGTAGTTGGCTTTGGCGTGGTGTCAGTAGAGGCCACGGACCTCATGTGTCGGTCCTTGTCTTTGCGTTTTTTAGACAAAACCGGAGTCAGAATATCCGACGACATAGTATAGTTAAATGCTTTCCCAAAATAATGCTGGGCGAACTCCGCCCGACACTTAATAGTGCGTTTGTTGAATGTAGCACAAAAGCGACAGACCAAGATGTCGTGGTCTGGGCCTAAACAAGGTATACAGAGGGAATGGAAATCCTTATGCGGTATTTGCTTCCCACAAGAAATACAATTATTAACTTTGTCTGACATCGGTCTGAGGCAAGAAAAGTTTCCCCAACAGGGTACTTAGCTTTTAAGAAGACTTCGGTTTCCAAATTTTCATAATCTCAGGAGCTGGCTGACCGGCCCTTGCGAACTGCTTCTGCTTCGGGCACCGCACGGCAAGAAAGACTGAAGAAAATGGCGTTGGCTGGTTCTTTTATACCCCTGTCGCACTGACGTCAGGGAAGAAGCGACGACAACCGACGCCGGACCTAGACTTTGGAATTTGGCCGACCGAGGACCCGCCTGATGGCAGGAGAACCCATCTGTTATGACTGCAGCTGTATGCACGATGAACATCAGCTGAGAAGAATAGTCCGCACAAAGAAAGAATCATTCTCAGAAGTAGTATCCTTTTTTCTCTTTAGAGGGGATAGATGATGAGGAAGCAAAGAAAGCTGAAGTGGCTTTAAAGGCATAAGGGCTTTGAATAGTCCCAGAGAAAAATCCTGATATTCATGTTGAGAATCTCTGGCAACAGGTGCAGCAGGAGAAGAAAGATATTTAGTCTTTTTGATTTTTCTCTTTTGGGGTTTCTAAAGAAAGCATAAAAAATGGCCTGCTTCTGGATGTACCTCCATCACAGAACCAGAAATATCCTCTTGTACTAGTATCTAAGGAACACAATCTGGGCCTTTAGAAATTACAAGCTCAAGCCTAGGTTCTGCCCTTGATGCCTTAATGGCTGCCTGACTAGTCAGACAGGATGTACCAGAATGCTGTTCTGTGTTGGCCTCTAACAGGGTCACAACAGAGGAAAGAGCCCATAGGTTAGATGGTCTATGGGCGTATCAACAACCTCAACAGAGACATCCAACTCTTATCTGAAGAAAGATAAGAGGCTGATATAGAGAGATATCTTCCTTCTGTGTTTTGTTTTTCCTTTCATCTATGAAGGGACAGCTTGGCCAGGAGATGTTGACAATGAAGTGGCTAGATCTAGAGCTTTTAATTGTTTGCTCACCAAGTACATTTTTAAAGAAGACAGATGACTTCCCAGGGTTTTTAAGATAAAGGCCTGACAAACAGAGTAGTCCCTAACATCGGGTTCAGGTTCTAGGCAGAAAAGACACTGGGTATGTCTATCCTTACATGGAACCTATCTATTACATGGCACTTGCCTCTGTTAGACAACCTGAACAAATTTCCTAAGAAAGAAATATGAAAAAAGAGAAAGGTCCCTAATGAGTACTTAGCTTTCCCTGGTAAATAAAACTGGATCCTTTTCTATGGCTGACACACTGAGCTCTAGACAAAGTTTTACTTCCCAGACTGGTGGCAAGAAAATCCTTAGGATTTTCATGCTTGTATGTTCATTAATTACCACCGTGCATCCTTCAAACTTAGGTCTAATGTTGGACATATGGTGAGTGAGGAAGGAGCTCCAAAGTTTTAGCATACTGACCAGATGAATGATATCCTTGTCAGGATGCATCCCATCTGTCAGTGTTACTGCAACAATGATCAAATGATGAACATAGTAGGAGTTATACGTACTTTTACCTTTCTATGTGTAAAATGACAGAAACAAAAGCAGATTACACACATTGGAGTAAGAAAAGAAAACTCACTAAATTAAAGCTTGCCTACAGTGTTCACAGTATTATCCATATACCTTAAGCTGAGAGCTGCAGTGATTTTTAGCTCAGTTTCAGTTTTTTCTACAATCTCATACTCTATCCTTTCACTTTTATATAACACCATTAGCCTTGTTGAACAGACAAAAAAGTCTTAACTTTTTTTCAGGTAGAATGAAGTA